>NC_088360.1:8950545-8995545 GCF_034508935.2 Berghia stephanieae | reverse complement strand
ATCGTATACTCACAAACCGCTTTTTATTTTTCATTTTAGCCTCTATTTTACTTTGAAATTCGGTGGAAAAAGATGACTCATAACCTGCCTAAAATATGTAAACCTGGGTTTTCTTAGATCTGATTAAATTGATTATCTAATGTTTAAGAAATTCTGACTAAAAATGAAATATATGTTTTGCCATTGTTACGCCAGTTTCTTTAAATAAAATCTTGTCTAATGAGTTGACCGGTGTTAGCTGGTTTACTGCCACCTGTTTTACTCGGTCGTGGTTATCAGAAATTAGCTCACTTTGGCGGATGGAAGAATGGATTTGTTACCCTTCACCTTTATTCGGCGTTATGTCGGATGGCACCAGGACCACAGATGTTGATGATCACTAATGTTGTTGATGACGAAAGGGGTTCTAAAATTACCCAGTCCACTTCCAACATGACCAAAGTCTGCTGTCGCCCAACACCTGTCAGTCTCATGAAGGATTCACACTCCCCTATTACAGCTAACCATATGGTTAATTTTATCCAATATCATAACTTTTATTTCCAGACTTAGGTCGTTCGATTAACTATAATTGCTCTCACTGTCCAAGGTTTGAGTCCAATCTGAGCGGCGCATAGTTGAGATCTTGGAACAGGCCCTTTACTCACATTCCTTTACCGTACTCAGGTTTTAAAAAACGTATCGGGCAGTTAACAGCATTGTAATATCGCCTAACAGGTTAACATTTTAAATGTTGCTGTTGGCTAGAAACCCCTTGTAAAGCGCCTTGAGCACTTTTAGTGGATACTAAGCTATACAAATGCTCATTTTTAGAAATTCTGTTTGACATAATATCGTATAGAGACGATGGGTCATATTTTGTTTTTACCCGGAATGATGTGGCGTGTGAAAGTTTTGGTGTACTACTTACAGGTTTGTAAGGTGGCAATAATTGGCTTTTGTTAAGACGGGATGGAATTTCTGACTGACTGCAGGATTAACAGAAGAAGTAAAGGAATCTTTTGAGATATGATTACTGAAGGATGTTGTGTATGGGAAGTTGTGGTGTTTGAGAAATTCAAAGTAACAAATTAATTATTCCTTCGTGACTATTGGTAAACTATTGGCATAGATTACTTTTTTACTATCATTTTATTGTTGCTATGCGTTTTGTTTAAAAGCTCACAACATCCGCCAGCCATCATAAAAATGGCTGGCGAAAAACAACAACAAAGAGCTGAGTGACGTGAAATCCTTTCCTTCTATAGTCTGAGTCTCTAGTTATTCAAATTCAATCAACTTACAGTGAGTTCACTTTTAAAAAAGTGTGTCAGTTATCGTATATGTGAGTAAAACTAGATCGTTAAATAAAGATTTCAGTGGTCTTATGGTTTTTTGACTCAAAAAATTTAGAATAAATTATAATGTGTCGGTGATATCAACCGACGACCGTGACCTGAAGATCCATAGCCAACTTAAGTAGTTGCCAAAGGCCCCGAAGCAAACAATCCTGATATGCTATGAAATTAAAAAACGGGTATTGGGGAGGGGGTGTTGTGGGGCGGATATCACACAAGAAAAATGGAAATCTAACATTCAAAAAGTATGATAAAAATCGTTAAAGGCGTATATGAAAACAGTGGCAGACAGACAAGAAAAATGCAAGAAAATCGTTTTAAAAATTACCTTGTTTAAATTTTTTAAGTCAATGGATCCATTTAGTTTCATTTGTATCTGATAATATTAGGAAGTGAATATACGGTAGTCAATAATATTGATTTGGCCATCAATGATTTGTAAATTCATTATTAACCTACCTTTTAAATATTTTTTTTTAACTGAAAAATTAAGGAGCAGACAGATCTAGGTACTATTTTCAAATAATAATAATAATAATAATAATAATAAATAATAATAATAATAATAATAATAATAATAATAATAATAATCAAAATATTAATAATAATTAATTAGTAATGATGATAATGAGAATAATAATAATAATAATAATAATAATAATAATAATAATAATAATAATAATAATAATAATAATAATGATAATAATAATAATAATAATAATAATAATAATAATAATAATAATAATAATAATAATAATAATAATAATAATGATAATAATGATGATGATGATGATGATGATGATGATGATGATGATGATGATGATGATGATGATGATGATGATAATAATAATAATAATAATAATAATAATAATAATAATAATAATAATAATCACTATCATCATCATCATCATCATCATCATCATCATCAGCTTGTTTCTATGATATTTTCTTGCATTCATCTTTCTTCTTTGTCTGTCATGGTTTGTTCCAGACCTCTAAATATTGTTATTATACATAGCTTATGAAACTTGAGTTTCCATTTTTCTTACGCGATACTCACCTCCACGCCATCCCTCCCCCAATATCCGATTTAAAATTTCATGTCACTTCCAATAAGAGCATTGGATTTATGAACAAACTCAGAACAGAATGATGAAAAGTTTAAGATTTTAAAAAAAAAAAGAAGAAAAGTAAAAAACCCAAAAAGGTACAATCCACTAATTCACAGTGAATGCTGTAAAAAACTTAAGCATTTATGTAGAGCAATATCCGCTAAACGTGCTCAAAGCGCTTTACATGGGGCCATTAGCCAAAAGCAACACTTAAATATATATGACGAGATATGACGCCTGTTAGGCGATGATACATTTTTTTTTTTTTGACGGAGATAACGCTGTTTACGGTCAGGTACTTAATTACACCTGAGTACAATGAGAGAATGTGGGTAAAGAGCCTTTTTCAAGGACTCAACTATGCACCGAGCGAGGCTCGAAACCAGGACCTTCCGATCCGAAAGCGAGTGTCATACCACAAGACCACATAGCCGCTGTACTGCCGAACGCTGTAAAAAAAAAAATAAATAAATAAATTAAAAAACCAGGTTTTAATAAATCTAGGCCACAGATCTCGGCCTTCAAATATCGATCAACTAAAAATACTATCATCTGATCAAAAACTCTCAAACCTGAGACTTCTGGAAGTAGAGCTAGAACATGATTATAACTTAATAAACTTTCTTAGTCCTTCAGAGTAGTTCAGAGCCCATGGAGCCAGAGTTTATCCCGGTTTCTATAGCTTGAAACGCGTATTAGTATTAATTAAATACTGAAAATGAATGGAAGTGTGACTCACTGTCTCAAAACTGTATGATGTCGGGATCATGAATTTTTCTATTCGTTCACGATGAACGGGATGTTTGTTTTTGTTTTTTTTTAAGGGTTTTACGGAGCTTGCAACACGTTTAGGTCATATCAGCGCCAGTAAAAAGGAAGAAAATTAGATAGTGAAAACCTTCTAGGTGTACAATTAAGAGGACTTGAGGAAAAAGTAAGGCAAAGGGGATTGGTTCAAATAGGGAACAGAAAGAGATTCCATGAGCACACCATCAGCAGTGTTGTTAGTTTGAGATCACCTAAAAGACTCACCCAGACACCAGCACAAGATTCCACTAAAACGAATACACTCAAATGTTTACAAACCAAATCTTAAATATGAAAATATTAACAGTACATAACAGAGAGACGATTTACAATGAAAAAAGTATAATCAGTATAACCTCCCAAAACTATAACCATACATTCGACTGTTTCCCTCCCAGCCAATGACTCCGGCCAGGACAAAACCAAGTAATCTAAGTCCAAGACAAAAATAGAAAGCAAATTGGAAAAAATATTAATAATTATGATAATAATAATAATAATAATAATAATAATAATAATAATAATAATAATAATAATAATAATAAGAAGAAGAAGAAGAAGAAGAAGAAGAAGAAGAAGAAGAAGAAGAAGAAGAAGAAGAAGAAGAAGAAGAAGAAGAAGAAGAAGAAGAAGAAGAAGAAGAAGAAGAAGAATAGGATATTAATAAGTTATAGAATTACAATTAAAGCACCCAACAAAAGGTAAGACAAAGGGGAATTTGTTCAAAAAGGAAATAAATGTAGATTCTAAGAGCACACTATCAAAGTCTTAGTTTATAGATCACCTAAATGTCTCACCCTGACGTTAAGCACGGGTCCCCAATAAGAGGAACACACTCACAAGTTTACAAATCATATATAACATGGGAACAAAATATAATACAGTGCATAACAGAAAAAAATATATCATTTCCTAAAACTAACTATACATGTAGCTGTTTCCCTCTCAGCCAGGGCCAGGACAAAACGAAGTAATCTCATTCCAAGACAAAGACTGAAAGCAAGTTGAAAAAACAGATATAGGGGGATAGAAGACACAATAAGTGCCTCCCTACCCACTATGGGAGGTCAGGAACCCCACCCATTGGTATATAGTTATAATGTTCGATTAGTTAAATATTTTGTTCTTGGTTCGGAAGATAAAGGAAGTGGGAAGAAAGAGGGAAATCAGTATTGTTATTTATCTTAATTTTTTTCATGCTTTTAATGATTTATTTCCTTCTTTTACTTCTAAAAGGCTTTTTTTCTGTTATGGTGTCTCAGCTTTTTAAGAAAGCTTCTTCAATGTCTGGTGTTGGAAACAACCTTTTTAAAAAAGAAATATGACCTCCAAAGTGGCTTATTGAAACAACCAAATCAGACGGGAAGGCTTTTACTTTGTGTATTGGCTATTGAAAACGGCGTCGCTTCCCCAACTGGAGAGGGACCAAAACCAGGAGATAAAATCAATATTTTTAATTTACTTTCACCAGAATATTACAAGAGCCGTTATATGAGGAAATCCAATATTTAAGGCTCATATTCATAAACTTGAAAAAAAGTATGTATGACATTTTCATTTTATTCCTATGTGACTCGAAGGAGCGACTATCAAACACGGGACTTCCTTCCATGTCCCAGGTTTGAGAGTTTTGACATGATATATGAGAATCATTTTAATCGATCAATATTTGAAGGACGAGGTCGAAATGTCTTTAATGTGATATTTTTCCAGCTTGACTTTGGAACACGGTACCAACAGGTACCTATTCAGGTAACTATTCAAATAATAAAATATAGACGGTTTTAAGGGCAAGTAGGCTATCCTGTTTTTCATGACTTATTATAAGTTCACTTTCTCTTACTTAAAAATAATTTGTCTAATCCCAGTTTCGTTGAGCATACGATGCCAGTGTTTCATATGAAATCTTATGATTATGATCTTTAAAAATGACTTATCTTGAAAGAAAAGTGTTATGTTTTGTTGTTGGTTTTTTTTTCTGTTTTTTTTTTCATTTTTTGGGTGTGTGTGTGGGGGGGGGGGGGGGGGGTCTTTTGCTTTGTTTTCTGTTTGTTTGTTTGTTTGTTTTTTTTTTTTTTTGCTTCTTTTCTTTGTTGTTTTTTTTTTTTTTTAGAAAAGGCGTCCAAGTAATTTTGTCAAAACCTTTTTACGAATAGGATGGATAGCTCATGTCCTTAATTAAAACTGCCAATATAACTTAGGCCAAGTGACCACAAGAAGATTGAAAGGGAAGGGAGACGATTCATTTGATTATCTAGAGAGGATTTCAACGATTGTTTCGCTTGGATGGAGCTTTCAGAATTTCAGAAGGAAGGGATGAGAGAGAGAGAGAGAGAGAGAGAGAGAGAGAGAGAGAGAGAGAGGGGGGGGGAGAATGTGTGTGAGTGTGTGTGTGTGTGTGTGTGTGTGTGTGTAAGAGAGAGATAGGGGTAGGAAAAGAAGGAGAGATAGAGTTTGTACAACTTTATGGCTTGCGACACTTTAATGTCATTTAATTGCCAATAGAAAGAAAAAATTATAGAGTCAAATAGTCAAACATTATAGGTTTTCAGTTTTGTTTTGTTTTTGTTTTTAAGAGTTTTGTGGAGCTTGCGACACATTTAGGTCATTTCAGCGCCAGCAAAAAAAGGAAGAAATGGGAGAGTCAAAAAACTTCTAGATTTATGGATAGAAGCACACTGCTTTCGTCTGGCACCTCTCCATACCCTATATTTCTCATTATTATTGATACACGTGCCCGATCCACACTTTTTCTGAAAGTTAAAAGCACACGAGAAAATAGAAAATACAAACTGGAACGGCTCGAATATGGAACATATGTAGATTCTTCTTCTTCTTCTTCCTTTGATTGCCCACAATCAATTGGTTGATTATTATGGCAAATATGAAACTGCTTTCTAATCTCTCTGTATTCCTTGTTTATAATCGTTAGTCTAAAATCAATTTCCAGGGACATTCGGGGGTCGTCAACGTTGGTCAGTGGTGGTTTGTGTAAGGTCTAAGTATTTGCATAGCAACTTGCCACAAAAGCATCAATTGTAGTGGCTTCGGTCACTTTAGCGTCAAGCTGGTTCCAGTCTCTGACCGTACGCGGCAAGAAGGAAAAACCACGGTATTGTGTTCTGTGTGTTATGAGGCTGTATTGGTTGTTGTTACCTCTTCTCTGTCTCAAAGGTGCTGGTATCAGTTTTTTCTTGATGACTGGGCATTCAGCGAGGTGGTGCTTGATCTTAAATAGCATTGTTAATCTTGCTGATTTTCTGATTCCAATAGCACACCGTCAGTTTACTTAGTTTGAGATCACATTAAAGTTCAATCAATACACATGTTCTTCCTCTTAGAGCAATACACTCAAATGTTTTTAAAAATCATATTATCTACAACATAAAATATAACAGCACATAACAGAGAAGTTGTTTACAATGAAAAAAAAAAGCAACTCAGAAAACATATAGGGGCATAGAAGACGTAGCAAATGACCTCCTGCCCACCATGGAGGATCAAAAGACCCCGCCCAAGCCAAACCAAAATAACAGAAAGAGTAAAATCTTAACTACCATGAAAGAAGAATAATGATTAACATAACATTAGAAACAACGAGGACAATAATAACGATTAACACAACAACAGCAACAACGAGGACAAAAATAATGATTAACATAACAACAGGAAAAACAAGAAAAATAATAGCAACGATGCAATACAATCTGTTGGTCAATAAATTAATTTTATTCACCGAAAAAAACACTTTCCTGAGTACTGTATTTACAAATCATCAAAAACTTATGCAAATTTCCTAGCAGTACCATATTATTCAATTATGTTTTAAAATTGTTTTTAAGGGTTTTACGGCGTTTGCAACACCTTTAGGTTATTTCAGCGCCAGTAAAAAGGAGGTAAATGGGATAGTAAAAAATGTTATAGATTTACAATTGAAAGCACACAAGACAAGACTAGACAAAGGGGAATGGTTCGAATAGGAAATAGATGTAGATTCTAAAAGCGCACTAATAGTGTACCTAGTTTGAGATCACATAAACGTCTTATCCAGACCCAAGCACAGGTCCGCACTAAGAGGACCCCACTCAAATATTTACAAACCATTATATATTTAAAATCAAAAATATGTAACAATACATAACAGAGATGATTTCCAAGGAAAATATCATCTCCAAAAACTATAATTATACATTTGACTGTTTCCCTCCCAGTCAAGGACTCTGGCAAGGGCTAGGACAAAACTAAGTAATCCCATTCCAAGACAAGGACAGAAAGCAACTCGGAACATAGATACAGGGGATAGAAGACACAGCATGACCTCCTGCCCACCACGGGAGGTCAAAGACCCCATCCAGAATTCTTTATCTCATATCATAAAAGTCATATTATTTCCAATAATATCAATGGATCAAATCAGCGTGCACATATCTACAAGTGTGATAGCCGAACGTAATAATGGGCTTGTTTTAACATTACCTTTTTAAGGTAAGATTTTACATCGGTTTGAGAGTAGTCCTGTTTACAACTATGACAAAACAAACTTTACTTTTGTTTTGATGTTTTAAATATATATATATATATATATATCTTGGCTGATATGCATTAATAAAAACCAAGGTATAAATGTAAGTGTAAGCAAGTAAACACAAAATCTTGGAAAATGTGATATTATGTGGTGATAGAAGTAGTAGTAGTAGTGGTAGTAGTAGTAGTAGTAGTAGTAGTAATAGTAGTAGCAGTAGTAGTAGTAGTAGTAGTGGTAGTAGTAGTAGTAGTAGTAGTAGTAGTAGTAGTAGTAGTAGTAGTAGTAGTTGTAGTAGTAGTAGTAGTAGTAGTCGTAGTAGTAGGTAATAATAATAATAATAATAATAATAATAATAATAATAATAATAATAATAATAATAATAATAATAATAATAATAATAATAATAATAATAATAATAATAATAATAATAATAGTAGTAGTAGTAGTAGTAGTAGTAGTAGTAGTAGTAGTAGTAGTAGTAGTAGTAGTAGTATAGTAGTAGTAGTAGTAGTAGTAGTAGTAGTAGTAGTAGTAGTAGTAGTAGTAGTAGTAGTAGTAGTAGTAGTAGTAGTAGTAGTAGCAGTAGTAGTAGTAGTGTTTTTGTGGGAGGAGGAGGAGGAATTTTGTTTGTTTTAAAGGGTTTTACAGCGCCTGTGACACATCTATGTCATATCAGCGCCAGTAAAAAGGAAGAAAAGTGGATAGTAAAAAACATTCTATATTTACAATTGAAATGACATAAGAAAAAGTAAGACAAAGGGGAATTGTTTAAATAGGGAACAGATGTAGATTCCAGGAGCACACTATCAGTGTACTCAGTTCAGATCACCTAAAAGTCTCATCCAGACACACGCACAAGAATCCTCTAAGAGGAATACACTACAATGTTTTGTTTGTTTTGTCAATGTTAATAAAAACTGGTCCCGCGGGCCTTACCACGCCCACTTTGTCCGCCATCTTGGAAACCTCTAAATAACGACACCTCCGGATAACGACATAAAAACTCGGTCCCGTGGCATGTCGTTATCGGGAGGTTCCACTGTATTTTAATGTTTTTACAGAGTACGGCAGTTAACGGGTTAAAAGTTATCAGATTGTAAATGTAAGTACACGTAAGATCAAATCAAAGCACAGCTTCCCTATCAAAGTATAAAATCATAGAATTGCAAGCCACGAATGGTTCGTTGGTGACATCAATTATCTCTGACCTATTTTCCTTATTCGTCGACAATCAACAAGATAATTATTTGTTTGTATTTAGGTCAATTCAGCACTCTAAGTAAGGTAACATCAAGGTTTAGTATAGATATCTGTTTTGTTATGTTTAGACTTCAACCGTGCTTGACCTTATAATTTTAAGTTTGTTTGTTTGTTTTATACAAACTGAAAATGTTTGTCTGTTTGTTTTTAAGGGTTTTACTGCGCTTGCAACACATTGAGGTCATATCAGCGCAAGTTAAAATGAGGAAATGGGATAATAAAAAAAAATCTAGATTTATATTTGAAAGCACACAAGAAAAATAACACAAAGGGGATTGGTTCGAATAGGTTTGTTTGTTTGTTTGTTGCTTTAGGTCTCTTCCAACACAATTGAGGTTATATGAGAGACCGCTGAAACAAAAAAACAAGCAATCTAACAAAAATAGTACAAATGTAAATCAAAATCATAACCTAAAGATATCATAAGCTAAATTATAAATAACCAAGGACAAACAGGCAGAAGATTTACAGAAAAAAAAATATCCCCTGTCAAAAATACAATCACAAACCAAAGAAGCAGGATAGGCTAGTAAAGAGAAGAAGAAACGACATCACTATCGGATCGTACATCCATGCGAACATCATAGGTATACGATTCAAGGGTGATGCTCCCATCCAACCACCCGCGGTTCGAATAGGGAACAAATGTTAATTCCAAGAGCATACTACCAGTGCACTTAATTTGAGATTACTTAAAAGTCTCATCCGGACATAAGCACAGGATTCCACGAAGACGAATACACTCAAATGTTTGCAGAATATATCCAAAACAATACGTAACTAACAATACATAATGGAGAGATGATGTACAAGGGAAAAAAATATCTCCTCCAAAATGTAATACTTAACATCTGACTGTTTCCTCTTCTGCTGAGGACTCTGGCAAAATTCAGGACAAACCCAAGTAATCTCATTCCAAGACAAAGACAGAAAGCAACTTGGAAAGCAGAGGGTAGAAGACGTGGCAAGTAACCTCCTGCCCACCATGGGAGGTCGAAGGACCCCACCCAGTATTTTAAGTTGAATAGATGCATGAGAAACGGATAATGATAAGACGGCCGTAAGATTTTTGTTTGTTTATCAGCACCTGTCATATACTTGAATAACTAGAGCATTTATATAGAACAATATCCACTAAACGTACTCAAAGCACCTTACCAAGGGTCACTAATCAACAGGACTTAACATGAAGGATGATACATGATGCCTGTTATGGGATACTACAATGCTCTTTTCCGACAGACACAGCTGTTAATGGCATGGCACTCATTTTACACCTGAGTACGATGAAAGAATGTGGGTAAAGAGACTTTGCCAAGGACTCGACAATGCGCTGCTCGAAGACGGTCTCGAACACTGGCAATTCCTGGCCGAAAGCAAGTGTCATACCACTAGACCACATAGCCAAACAACGAGAACCATACAAAAAGAAGGGGCGGGGGGAGGGGACTGATCTCAACGCCAAACTCCAGCAACACCAAAGCAGTCTGCCGGGCATAAAAGATATTGATATAATGCAGGTTTTCGGATAAAACAAAAGGGAGCTTGAGATGACTTGTTTTGGTTTTCTTAGAAATTTTAAGGACACTTTTTGTACTTGCGACACACTGATAACAGTAAAATGTGATCTACACATGCTTTATAAAAACATTAAAATATGACATTTCAAATAATCTTTTTTGTTACTATGTAAATTAATGAATAATGCAGAGCATAATGGAATTCGTCAACAGCAAATTGTGTATACACATCATGTTAAAGATAACTTTATGCTGCACTGATGGGAATTAAATACAACAGGGAACATATCGCAAAAGAGACATATTATTAATACTAACGCGGCAATTTTAATATAAACGCTGCGATAAAGATGCGCGCACACAAGCACAAATATATATATACTTAAAACTTGAGCTTTTATATAGCACAATTTCCACAAAACATGCTCAAAGCGCTTTACAAGGGGTGCCTGACCAACAGCATACACTTAACATGTAGAACGGGACATGACGTCTGTTAGGCGATCTTGCAATTTTTTCCAACAGAGACAACCTTGTTAACGGCCAGGTACTCATTTTACACCTAAGCACATGAGAGAATGTGAGTAAAGAGCCTTTTCATAGGACTAAACTATGCGCCCAGCGAGGCTCAAACCCAGGACCTTCCGATCCGAGAACGAGTGTCATACCATAAAACAACATAGCTGCAGATATTTATATATCATGCTCCAGCTAACAAAAATCTAAGAAGACAAACAAGGAAGACAAAAAGGACGAGAAAAATCAGAAATCATAAGTAAATTCAAGATAATTTATATTTTAGTAGCCAGTTTGAAACCATTTTAAAGACCCACAATGACACTCAAGAGGGGAATCACTCAGATGATTGCACAATAAACTAACAAAGCCATAATATGGAATAGATGGATGACTAAAAAGGGAAAAACATCATTTCTTGCGCGTAAAAAAAGGGAAAAAAGAAAAGAAACCCACAAAAAAAAAAAAAAAGAAGGGTCTGTGTCAAAAAGTATAACATACAAAAAATAGAAATGAACCCTCAAGTTATCTTGCCGAAATTATTAAAAGTCAACTGTACTTGAAAATAATATATCCATCAATATTTATTTATGCGAAGTGAAAATATAAAAGAGAAAAACAAGACAGTTGTATACAAAAGCAATATACAACAACCTTTATACAAACTGAAAATGCTTGCTTGTTTGTTTTTAAGGATTTTACAGCGCTTTTAAAAGAGAAAAATTAAATACTAATTACAAATCTTATCATGTATTGAAATTCAAATTTAAAAATAATAAAATATATTCCATTTATTGTAATGTCACAATCATCATTGACAAAAATCAATTTCTTGACCAATTGCCTGAAAACGGCATTATGTTGGGATGAGCTTAAAACTGGCTTTTGAGCGTAACCTAATTTTGAGTTAAAATTATTAATCTCTTCATTGAGAAGATTGAGGTTTTTGTTTCTTAAATATCAAAACACTTGACTTTCTGAATTCTTATCTTTAACATAAAACTCAAATCGGACGATTTCCTTTGTATTAGTCAAAATAATTCAGGATTTATCATCATGTGAGGTCAGTTTTGTGACTATGGTTTCTTTTTTCATTTTTGTTGTTGTTGTTTGTTTCGAGTTTTATTATCTTAGTTTTGTTTTATTTTATTTATTTTTTTTTTTTTGGGGGGGGGGGGGGGGGGGGGGGAGTTAGGACATTTTTTGTGGGGAGGGGGAGGGGTGACATTTATAGAGAGGTGATTTAATTTATGATCAAAGACAATTTTAAAAATATATTTTTAAAGCCCTTTTAAAGCTAAATAAGAGAGTTCTGTAAATAAATATCACTATGTAAAAAAATGATATATAATAAGCAGTTTATGCTTTTGCCATGCTCAACGCTCATTAAAAACTGTCAAAATCACAGTATCCATAGGGCAAAGCAAGTAATCTCATAATTTGAAAAGTCTGATGGATAAAAATTGAGTAAACATGATAAATTCGCAATATTAAAATGCTTTTTTTTACGTTATTAAAAAAAGGGAGAATCTCCTTTTGTGTTTATGTAATAAAAATAAATAATAGTATATAATGAAAACAATTGGTCAAAAAAATACAACAATCACAGCCTTTTAATGGTGCTACTTTTATATAATTTCATTAATTTATTTGTTTAATTTTTGAGAAGGTTTTGGAATACAGTTTCTTTTAAACTTGGAATGCTCATTAATTTTTTTGTCTAATCAGAGTGTCTTCTTCCTGTGAAAAAGAAGATATATATATTATGACCTATGAGTTCGTTACTACAAAATAATGAAAATAAAGCAGAAAGTGAATGCAAAAAGATGTCAGTTTCGCTTGAATGATTAATAGTACTCGCAAAAGATTTTGTCAAATTGAAATTAAAAATTGAAATGAAGTTGTATGAAAAGTAGAGGTCCAAGTAGCTCATTTATTATAGGCAAAACAAACGGAATCGGACCAGGTGAAGTCGAGATTTTTTTTCTCTTGCTCCATGAAGCGTTTGGCTCTGGAGGACTACTTGAATGGAAAATTACTAAATCTTACCACCAATTAAAAACCTCAAATTGAAATGTCAGTAAAAGTTTCATCACAGGATAGTTGCAAAATGAATACTGAACAAACATACTAGGGGTTTTGTTTGTTTTGTTTTTAAGGGTTTTACGGCGCTTGCAACACATTAAGGTTATATCAGCGCCTGTAAAAAAGGAAGAAAATGGGATAGTCAAATTCTAAAATTACAATTAAAGCACCAAAGAAAAAGTAAGATAAAGGGGAACTGGGAACAAATAGGGTTCAGATGTAGATTCCAAGAGCATACGAGCAATGTAATTAGTTTGAGATCACCAATAAGTCTCATCTGGACACAAGCACAATATCCAACAAAGAGGAATACACTCAAATGATTACATTATACAGTCAAAATAAAAAATATAATAATAATACATAACAGAGAGATGATTTACAAGGACAAAAATATCATATCTCAAAACAATAATTATGCATTTAACTGTTTTCCTCCAAGCCAAGGACTTCGGCCAGGGCCAGGACAAAACCAAGTAATTTCATTCCAACACAAGAACAGAAAGCATTTTAGAAAACATATATAGGGGGATAGAAGACACAGTAAGTGCCTCCCTGTCCACAATGGGCGGTCAGGAGCCCCACCAAGATACTAGGGTTTTTCATTATCTTAGATGATTAGAATTGAACATTTCAAACGTTAATGATATCTATTTGAATTTGCTTCTGCATTGATTTTCTAAATGAGAGCTGTTAAACAGAAATTGCACCACTAGGATTATCTCTATTCTGGCAATATCATACATCTAGATTAGGTTAATTGTTTGCTTACAAAGGAGGAAAATGGCAGTTTTTAAAAAAACACATTTTAATCATATGAAAGGGAAACAATAGGAAAAATAAATCATATTATTTGCAACGATGTAATGAGCAACAGTTCTTTCTTTTAAAAAAAGGCTAAGCTTTGTAAAAGATTAAACACCAATGGCTTGCGACAATGTGCCTCAAACCTTAGACTAAAAGCAAGCCTAGAATATCTCTCAAAATTTAAATACATTGTAATGATTAATTACACCAGATCTTAAATTCATCCATTTGAGGGTATTGATTATTTGAATTTGAAGAGATTTACATGGAAATAAAATATCATCTTGTTTCATTTAAACTGTAAAAAAAAGGTCAATAGCATTCATTTCCTATATGTACACCTATATGTACACCGTGATATCTTATCAGTTAATGTTTTTATGACTTAAATAGTGCCTTTTAAATCATATCAAGGCCTGAGAAATGAAGAAATAAAAAGCACATTTGACATTAAAAATTAAAATGTCATAGATTTTAACTCCTCCCTCCTTATAACCCCTTTTGTCAAAAGCACCTAAAATATAAGACAATGTATCAATAACATGACAATAAAGACGACACTAGACTTTATCATGATAATAAAAATAGATGATAAAGAATTAGTGCAGGTCAATACATTTCACTATATTGGACGACATAAGTGACAGAAAGAAAAACAAAAAAACAAAACAAACAAACAAGGATACCCATAACGATTGGTCATCATCTATCCTGCTAAAATCTAACTCTATTTAGATCATCGTGCACGTCACACATGATTCAGAAGATTGAAACATTGGACAGTTAGCATATATAACAGAATTTTAGCACCCTCCTATAAACATATTAAAAAAAAAAAAAATAAAAAAAATACATATGTAGACCTTTGAAATGTGGATATTTCTTTGCCTAGAAAAATCAGCTGTATGGAAAGAAAAGTCAAGATCTGAGAAATATTTAATCTAAATACAAACTTGATAATCATTCCGGAACAAACGTAAAATCTTTTTAGAAATACGAAATGTTATCCACAAGCTGAGAGGATATTCTAAAGAATAAATATGCAGGGATCAAAATATAAAATGTATATGTAATTGTCAAAGAGTATATCAGGCAATATCAAATTAAAAAACATGTTCTAATCATTTATCATACATTGCAACAAGAAACACTAAAAATCATATCACACAATCTTCACGTATTGCACACTACTCATTCAACATTATATGTGTGATGGTGATCTAATGAAAGGTGTCCGATATTGTTTGTTTGTTTGTTGCTTTAGGTCTCTTCCAACACAATTGAGGTTATATGAGAGACCGCTGAAACAAAAAAACAAGCAATCTGACAAAAATAGTACAAATGTAAATCAAAATCATAACCTAAAGATATCATAAGCTAAATTATAAATAACCAAGAACAAACAGGCAGAAGATTTACAGAAAAAAAATATCCCCTGTCAAAAATACAATCACAAACCAAAGAAGCAGGATAGGCTAGTAAAGAGAAGAAGAAACGACATCACTATCGGATCGTACACCCATGCGGACATCATAGGTATATGATTCAAGGGTGATGCTCCCATCCAACCACCCGCTGTCCGATATTGTACCAACTGTTGTCGAGAATACAGTTTCTAAAATTATTTTCTTTTTCTTCAACTACAATGTACTCAGGGGTCCCAATAACTCAGTTGGCAGATCACTCACTTCACAAGCAAAGAGATCAAGATCAATCCGGGGTGCAGTCACCATTTTTTTTCTGACCCCCGGTCCACCCAGCAATGATTGGGTAACTGGATAGAGCTGGTGGAAAATAGGCTAACATCCTATTCAAAAGGTATAAAACAATTGCTATTGTCCCTTTCATGCTTTGGAAACTGGATCTGAATGGCAACAATGTACCGAAATACCTGCAACTTTGTCTCCAAACAAGTTATTTTGAAAATTTAAACTGCAATTTATTCCGAAAAGATTTTTTGTACATTTGCATTAACTTGAAAGGGTTCAAAATTTATTTTCACCATGCGGCAACTTTTGTCAGGAGTCAGACCACCACACATAATTGTTTTTTTTTTTTTTTAATTGTTTTTATTTTTTGAGGGTTTTTCGGCTTGCAACACATTTAGGTCATATCAGCGCCAGTAAAAAGGAAGAAAATGGGTTAGTAAAAAGTTCAAGAATAACAATTAGAGCACCCAAGAAAAAGTAAGACAAGGGGTAATTGATTCAAATAGGAAACAGATGTAAATTCCAAGAGCACACTATCAGTGTACTTAGTTAGAGATCACCTTAAAGTCTCATCCAGAAACAGGCGCAGGTCCCCACTAAGAGAAATACACTCAAAGGTTTACAAATTATTATATATAACACAAAAAAGTAAAACAATGCATAACAGAGAGAGGATTTACAAGACAAATATCATCTCCCAAAACTCTAACTTTACATTTGACTGTCTTGCTTCCAGCCAGGGCCAGGACAAAACCAAGTAATCTCATCCCAAGACAAAGACAGAAAGCATGTTGGAAAACAGATATAGAGGAATAGAAGATACAGTAAGTGCCTCCCTGCCCACTAGGGGACACATAATTGTATATATGTATGCATAATACATGAAAATTGATTATTATACTTTAATACGAAATGTTTGTATTTATGAGATTGAATGCTTGTGATACTTTACCAGCATTTAAGATTTATTCGTTGTTTGTTTTTAGATGTGTAACAGGGTTTATGACACTTTCAAGTCTAATTATCTGCCTAAAAAATGATTTTATAACACTACTAGCTTGAATTTACATTATCACAAACAGACAACAATTGTTTGTTTTTAATGGTTTTACGGCGCTTGCAACACATTAAACAGAAACAACATTGAAGATTTAACAAAATGCATCTGCCATACCATAAAAAAAACACACAAAAAAGGATTCCACATTATTAAAATTGTCAGATACATTAAACATAAAATATACCCCAAAAGTGTTCTTTTTCAAATAGTTTGAAATTGAATGCAATAAAGCAAATTAATATTCTCATGCATGCTCACTAAAAAGGTTTCATTAATTTTTTTTTTTTTTTTAGACAAATCTAAGGGATAAAGCTGTAGTAGGAATGTGAGAATCAATTATTTTGTAAGCAACTTCAATATCCCAAAATTATACTTTAGTTATGAGATTCACAAACAAATTTTCATAACAGTCTTCATAGAGATAATTCAGTCAAGATAAATAATTTGAGGCTGGATTTTCTTTGGGGTGAATCAGTAGGAAGTTGACATAAATATATTGAATTAAGAGGTATTTAGAAAATATAAGTGTTACACCATTATCATTTTTTTTTCAATAAAATATACAAGCAATTTGATTAAAATGTATCAAATCTAAAATAATATATATAAATGTTAATAATCTATCGCTTATCACATGTTTTGCACCATGCTTTACAAGTTACAAGTAAGTGTTTAACGATATTTCATTTTTTTATCTGATAGACAATGTATGAACGACATATTCAAGCTATTTACACTTTTTGCACAGTATGTTTGAACAAAAGGAAAGTGTTTGATACCTTGGGACTTTCAAAGTTTACACTCCTCTCTGACAAAATGGGCAAAATATGTGTAAACAGCCTTTCCCGGGGGTATGCCAGGAAAGATTTTGATCCAACACAGGACATTGTCTTTAGTTTAAAGTGAACCAAATGTGATATCTATATTATCAGTCTCCAACTCATACCAGTTGGAACAAAAGCAGTTCTTTGATAATTGACTTTGAGAATCAGATTCTTTAAAAACTAGAGAGTTTTCTGGATCTGGAGCATGAGTTGCAAGAATATGCCCTATTTGTGCCCACCACTGCACTGTACAGTAAGAATAAGAAACACATAATTCCTGATGCCCGATGCACACATTTTGACATTCATATTTTTCTTATGATTCAAAGAAAACAGAAACTTAACATTAAAAAAAAAACAATTCTATTTCTCAAAAAATCAATGAAAAGATTGTTAGAGGTCTATGCTTCACGTTGTAAGAGATACAGATAAGTCATTTGAGCCGAAGAAAGATTTTGCTATCCATTAAATATAAATAGCATTTTATATTAAACGATCATGCTTGACCTGGATATAACTCTCGTTGCATCACAAACAATGACAGTTATTACAAAATTTCTCAGGCATTAATTACTCACTGATATTTATGGATGAATGATTCATTAAATAAATTTGTTACATTTACATTAAACTCCATAAGTTCAAAGAATGATAGAATATCCACAGCAATTGAGTTGGGATTAAGGACCAAGTCATACATGAAAGACCGTAATCAACACACTGTATCATTTGATCAATTAAATCATGATTCCAACCCAATATAAAAACTTCATTTCATCACTATCATTGTAACGTCTATGGTTATATAGAGAATAAAACATGTTGGTCAATCAAAATATCTTTGTTGCATATAATTTTGACCAACGGTCCTCTCAAATCCAAACTGTAAGTAAAAATCCACTAATTTGTCCTTGCACTCCAGAGATACTTTGTAACAATTCAACTCTTTGCTCAGGGCAACAAGCACGTCAAGCAGACTACAAGAGGGAAGAGAAAATATAAACATTTTTTATACAATATCCATCACAAAGGTTAGTTTCTGTTCATTAATTTCTTCTTTTCTTATACAAAGTTATTCATATGTAAGAATTAAAACTAACATTTTAAGAGACAAAAGGGGTAAAAGGTATTATTGTGGTGGATGTGGAAATAATCCTAGTTATTTTGAATGAATGATGCAAAATAATGTACAAAGAGCATTAAGCAAATGCTTTCATTAAAAAACATTTTGACCTGAAACAGGATGACCGGTCAAATGATAAATCAGTGAAAAAACAATGTTAGCAAAGACACAGAAATCTTGCAAGCCCTCTATTGAACTTAAAAACTTATTATAAAGAAATAGGAACATTATCAGCCATAATCGTGAAATAACCAAAGTATGTCTGAGAGAAAAGTAAAACTCAACAAAACTTCTTGAAGTTTTTGATTTCACAATGCTTCATCAATTGTCTTAAATTTTTACAAGCATAAATTAAATGTTCATGACACAGTTTTATCATATGACCATTAAAAAAAAACTAATTACAAAATGACATGAAATCTGATTTCAAAACTTACATCTTGCCAAGCTGTTTGCCTCTGTACTCATCACTGACTACAACATCTTCAACTCTTCCTCTCTATATAAAAAAATATAAGAAAAAGTCACATGATTGATTTTAGAAAAGCAAACAAAATATAACTCTTTCCTCAGAGCATCTGTTGTCGCTATATATAGCCCTTACTAAATGCTCTTTATAATCCTAATTAGATAATAAATAAAAATGAAGTAAGTAAATATTTAAGTAAATAAATGATTACAGGAATCATAAACAAACAATTTAATGAATTAATAAATAAATAAACAAACAAATAAATAGATGAACTATTCATCCATTGACTCATTGAAGACAAATAATATATTGATTGTATCGTATCGTTTAAGAGCTAAGAGGTTTTTAAAATTGTGAAACTTTCATGCACAGATACAATTTATCAAAGTTATATAAATAACATTCATTGTTAATATGATAAAAAAGATTATTAAATATCTAACACACAAACATACAATTATATTCGTAATATTATCATCTCTATTTATGCTCATTTGACATGTCCAACTTTATAAACAATTTTATATCTCATACACAAATAAGTGTCAAAGTCAAAATTCATAATATTATACTTATCTCTATTTACATTAATTTGTTGATGCTACAACAACTATCAGATATACCTGTCACTATCATTTTAATAGCAATCACAATAACAACATGAGCGGGAACAACAATAATAAAAATAAGCTGAAAAAATGAACAAAACTTCAAAATTTTGAATAGGTTAGTATAAGTAAACCTCTTCACCCTCTCACAACAAGGGACAGATTTCGCCAAGTTACAAATTTTATATTTAGCCATCAGGAGATATGGTAATATAATATTTTTAAGGATGTTCTTGTTACAAAGAGTTCTGTTACCAGCCTTTGACTTTGTCTTATTAAGATCAAAGTCATTAAAGCTATTCAGTCAATAAGCTGGAGTTCTTGATGAAACATTCATAGTCACAACATCAATGCAAAAAGAGAACAAATCCTTACCGCAGTGGCATGATGAATAAACTTCTGCTCCTTGACTAGAGAGGCTGATGCAATAACTTTTCCTATTGATATATCCTCTATTACTGTGATGTAATATGTGTCTTTACAGGCATGCATTTCATTGAAACGTTCTGAAAATAAACGCAAGACAAGAAACAATTTTTATTTAAAAACTACCTTTAAGGCAAGAATGAACTTTTTCATGTTGATATGAATGGCCTATCACAAAAATTTGCTCAATTTCCATTCATTTACAAATGGAGAGAGGAGGGCTTAGATTTTACTCTAGTCCGACATGATACCTTGAGGATCAGCACAAGCAGTGCTTGGGTAACTAAGTCAATTAGATCTGGTGGAGTACTTTGACCTATCCATAGGGCAGCAAGCAAGTTATTGTCCATGTAGTGCTATAGAAACCAGGATAAACTGCTGTTTCATGGGTCTTATGACCCTGAAGGACTATTTGACATGATATCATTTTCTCAAAGAGAACAATAAGGGAAATGTATTTTTAACTTTGAAGTAATTGAAATTGTAAAATTGCATCACCCTTTCTAATCTCTTGGATAAAATGGTATAATGTCACATCAGCTTACAAGGACATTGAATTGTGCCTGATAAGAATTAAACGTCTACACGAAAAAACTTTTTTTAATAATACATCAGACAAGAATGCCACCAAATGAAAAACAAACTATGCTTCATTAGTATGGTGCTATTAAAACAATTGAAAAAGAAAAAATAATAATAATATTTATTGAAGCTTCATGGAAATGTAGTCTTGAAAAAGTGAGCGTCATATTATCTCTATTTAGCAGACTGTGCGCTTAGGTCTGCTTGTTTGTTACTGACAAAATGAAGAAAATATGAGCTATATGTTATATTTACCGACCGGCTGAACCAAAAAGTCTTGGCCTTGAAAATACTGACCAAGTACTTAACCAGATTGTACAGGAACCAAACTGCCACTCTACAAAAAATGTACCTACCTTCAAACTTTTTCTTTGAAAGGTCTCCAACTGAGGTAAGTTCTTTTAACAGCTGCACATATCCTAAAGAAGTCAAGGTGGATCAAATAATTATTAAGATTTTTATATGTCTGTATGAATATTGAACAATTAAGTAATTTGTATTTGTAATTAATGTTAAAACAATTATCTCAAGTTCTAAATTTTTGTTTTTCACATGCAAGGATCAGATATTTTACAAAGAATCAAAAAGACAACTTTGATTATCAAATTGATGTCATAAAAGTCATATGAGATTATTATTATTATTGTCATAGAAAAGCAAATTGTTACCATCAAAAAATGTGTGGAAACAAATGAATTAGGTAACAAATTATCAAATTAATAAATAAATAATAAATATATTATAGTGTCAAAGCATTTTGAAAAATACAAAATTGAAGACTAAAGTCACCTTTTTCAAAATCGTCTTTATGAAGAGGCCTTATCTGGAGATTTTCTCCAGGCTGAAGAGGTGATATGCCATTTTTGTAGGTTCCTTTGAATTGACTACCATCCAAACGTAACAAAATGGCTGGATCATACAGGTGATGTTCAGAGGTTCCATTGTGCTGTGCAACAAAAGCAATGTCAGTAAACAATTTAGAAAAGTAATTTTCACAATACCCTCTTCCCCCCCCCCCCCTTCCCTTCTCGCTCTCTCCCCAAAAATAAATGAAGTAAAATTAAAAATCATCTTTACAAAATAAAAACAAAATATTAATACACTGTGTCGTTAATTTGATCCCATTTGTTATCTAAATTCATAATTTTAATTCATTTCATATCTAAATAAAAGACAGCAAGTGATAAAATCAAAATTATTATGAAAAAAGAGAAAATTCAAATGTCAAAACTATAAATTATAAAGTCAGTGTTCAATGTTTAATATAGAAGTCCTTTTTCCAGAGCCATAAGAAATGTGAAGCCAGAATTTATCCCAGTTTCTATTTGTTCAACAGACAATCGCAATTACTTGCTACCCTTTGGATAGGATGCTTCCATCTGGGGGAGCGGAGGGTGGAGGTCAGAAATATATATTGACTTCACCAATTGATTCCTAGCACATGAAGCAAGTGCTCAACCAACTGAACCAATCAGGATCTCCATTTTTAATATAATTATTAGAGAAAAAAAGTTTTATGATTAATTCAACTGTTTTTCTGTTATCCTCATTTCACACAATGGATTAAAAATTAATTGATAATACAAGATGAATTTGTTAGGAAAAGAGGTATCGGCTGCGAGAAAAAAAATGGAAAAGTTTAGAAACCTGTAGCCGCTTGACAAGTGAAAGTCCGAAAATTTACCATAATCAAACATATTTTTATCTAAATTTATGTGTATAAAATTTTTCAGAAAAATTATTGTGAAAAATTTCAACTCTACAATGGATTTAATAAACGCACCGCATCTGCTATATTTAAGATTTAGGAAGTAATTCTCAAATTTCGATGTCATCTGTAGAGATCTCTCATTTTGTTTTACGACAATGTAAAAAGCCCTATCTATCATCCGATTGAATTTTTATTGCCTTGAAATAGTGATTTAATCCTATGCATTTTGAATCGACTTTTAACTCATTAGGCCATTTGTTATTCAACAAGACAAAACAACTTCCTACACTAGTCACACCACACGGCTAAAAACAAGACATAACTTTGGAAACTTTCGATATCATGATTTTTATACAACGTAAAACTAAAACTAAAACTAACTGGAATAGTTTTCTTAACCAATAGAGGATTTTTAAGGAATGTATTAACTAAAACTAAAGTCAAAAGGTCATATATTCTTGTTGCTTGTAAATTATCAAATGTTTCTAATGTCTTCTATAAGAGATGAAGTGAGTAGAAAAGTGCCAGAAGACAATAGAGAATAAAAAATGTTCACGGCGGTAGTGGGGTTTGAACCCGCGACCTTATTGGTATGACAACTCCGCCTGGCCGATGAGAGCATGACTCTACAGTATGAGCTATCCACGAATCCAAAAAATTCATATCAAACTCAGGTCATTCATTACTAGAGCCTTCTCTCACCGACTACTGGAGGTAGCGAGTACACACACACACAACCAACACGAAGTATTTAGCCAGCAGTTAAGCTTAATAGCTAATATTCTCAACACAAACATATAACATAGAAACAATTGAGATGACTATGCTCCGATATATGGGGTGAAAAGTGAGTGGAGCAGGCACTTATGTTGGTAACAACAAGAGATGAAGTGAGTGGTATTGAAACAGCATCAAATTTTATTCCAATTTTTATTCTCCACAAAATACACAGTAGTTAAAGAGTACAAAGTACAAGATGGAAATGGCTGGCAATAATTTGCTGATGATCAGGAAATTTTGCTTTTTAAAGATAAAAAAATCAGTGGAAACCAGAGTGTCAAGAGTGAATACGAACAAATGTGAATGAGTGAAATAAATGGTAAACCTGTCATTTCTGTTTTTTGTGTATACAACAACGTGGTAATCTCGTTAAAACTTTTTTTAAATATAGACGGTCTAGCTATATTACAATATTAGAGGTCTACATATTTTCAGTTTCAGGAAAGAATGAGAGATGGATTTTTTTTTTCTAAATCGAGTGAAATGTATAGACGGTCTACTATAGTCTGAGACTTAATCACAAGTTAGTGTTCGAATTTTATATTGTTGTAGTTCAGAGGGTGTCAACAATAAAACTGATATTGATTCATTCCAGTGATGATGCAATATTTACTAAAGTAATAAGAATTGAAAGTGAAAGAAAGAGTTGTGAGAGTAGTGAGAATCATTCTTCTGATTCTGCTGACTGAACTCAGTTGTTCGTATTATTTATCTACTTACTACTTACCAGCACTGAATCTTCCATGATTAATAAATAAATTATTCAAAACAAAGGGCCCCACAGCTCGCTGCGTTAGATTTTCACGAGTCCATAAACTTCCTGATAGGTTGGTGTTGATGATACGTGTCCAGGTCCAGTTTTATGAACTTTTGAACCCGATGTTCGATCTTCTCAGAACCTTCACTTCACTACTGTTTCTGGCTGAATTAAACTGCTAACTCTGCAAAACGAATGCCACAGTACTTCGGACTGCCAGCTAAATCTTGTGTTTGATTGAAGCGTTTCCACGTGCTGTCATGTGTTTAGTGTTTTTCGATCGTTTCTGAACCTGAGCAAGACACAATTCACCATCCAATACTTTACTTCGGGTTTAGGAATCGGCAAGAGGTATGATTCGGATGAAAATCGGAGGGATTTGGGGATGGGGGAGGAAAGAGTACTGAATATTCCTCCCTCCCCCCTCCCCCGTTCTTCTTCTTCTTCTTCTTCTTCTTCTTCTTCTTCTTCTTCTTCTTCTTCTTCTTCTTCTTCTTCTTCTTCTTCTTCTTCTTCTTCTTCTTCTTCTTCTTCTTCTTCTTCTTCTCTTCTTCTTCTTCTTCTTCTTCTTCTTCTTCTTCTTCTCTTCTTTCTTCTTCTTCTTCTTCTTCTTCTTCTTCTTCTTCTTCTTCTTCTTCTTCTTCTTCTTCTTCTTCTTCTTCTTCTTCTTCTTCTTCTTCTTCTTCTTCTTCTTCTTCTTCTTCTTCTTCTTCTTCTTCTTCTTCTTCTTCTTCTTCTTCTTCTTCTTCTTCTTTCTTCTTCTTCTTCTTCTTCTTCTTCTTCTTCTTCTTCTTCTTCTTCTTCTTCTTCTTCTTCTTCTTCTTCTTCTTCTTCTCTTCTTCTTCTTCTTCTTCTTCTCTTCTTCTTCTTCTTCTTCTTCTTCTTCTTCTTCTTCTTCTTCTTCTTCTTCTTCTTCTTCTTCTCTTCTTCTTCTTCTTCTTCTTCTTCTTCTTCTTCTTCTTCTTCTTCTTCTTCTTCTTCTTCTTCTTCTTCTTCTTCTCTTCTTCTTCTTCTTCTTTCTTCTTCTTCTTCTTCTTCTTCTTCTTCTTCTTCTTCTTCTTCTTCTTCTTCTTCTTCTTCTTCTTCTTCTTCTTCTTCTTCTTCTTCTTCTTCTTCTTCTTCTTCTTCTTCTTCTTCTTCTTCTTCTTCTTCTTCTTCTTCTTCTTCTTCTTCTTCTTCTTCTTCTTCTTCTTCTTCTTCTTCTTCTTCTTCTTCTTCTTCTTCTTCTTCTTCTTCTTCTTCTTCTTCTTCTTCTTCTTCTTCTTCTTCTTCTTCTTCTTCTTCTTCTTCTTCTTCTTCTTCTTCTTCTTCTTCTTCTTCTTCTTCTTCTTCTTCTTCTTCTTTCTTCTTCTTCTTCTTCTTCTTCTTCTTCTTCTTCTTCTTCTTCTTCTTCTTCTTCTTCTTCTTCTTTTCTTCTTCTTCTTCTTCTAAAATGGCACAAAACATTGTCCATTACCTACAACAAAGTTAAACCATGCCCATAATCATAATAATAATAATTGCTTTCGGATTTCAGACCTGCATCTAATGGACACCCTGGGTGCGATCATTTATTTATTACACAGTTTTATATGACCATAAATTATGATTACATGTCGTTCTCTTATAAACCTTGATGTTAGTATATTGCTATGTGGCGTTCTGGGCTTTTACAAACGGACTCGAGGTCACAATTATATAATAACAGTGGATAAAGCCGCCATAGCCGCACCATAGGGTCACGAAACAAAAACAAAACATTCAGAGCTATTCGGCCCATGGAGCCGGAGTTTATCCCGATTTCTATAGCGTGAAACGGACAATAGTAATTGCTTGCTATCCTTTTGATAGGACGCTAGTCTATCGCAAAATACTTTCCGCCAAATCTAACAGACTCAGCTACCCCTTCACTGCTAGGGGGGCAGGAAAAAAATCTCGATCGCGGTCCCTTTGCGTGTGAAGCGAGTGCTCTACCAACTGAGCTATCGGGACCACCCTATTAACATGACGTAACTACCTTGATATTTATATTGCCATGTGGCGTTCTGAGCTTTTACAAACGGACCGTCAAGAGTCGGTGGGACTCGAGGTCACTATGAAATAATTACAGTGGAATCCTGATAAAGCCCACGTAGATAACGGTAGGGGCTGTCTAAAGCCTGTGATCGTGAAAATACTAACGAAAGAGTGAAAACGAAGAGGCTTCGTATAGGAACGATACAGACAATGGACGCTTCGGGTACAAACCCTTCGTCAGCACAACAATGCACAAATTAACGTGGAAAACAAATAAAATAAATAAAATGCAAAATAGCTTGTATCGTCTGTACTCAATGGTGGTTGCAATATATATATATATATATATATATATATATATATATATATATATATATATATATATATATATATATATATATATATATTCCCCTCCACGGCTAACTTTTAGCAATATTGACTCTATCAATACACTAAAATTAAGAACATAAAATTTAGGACCCACAAGAAGTGCTGACTTTAAGCAGAAGTTGAGTTTAAGAGTGTTGACTTTATGCGGATTCCACTTTATTGTGACCGATAACTGAAATTTGCTGTTATGAACGGGTTAAGTTATAGTATGGTCTGATGTTATTTATAAGCGTGTTACAAAATTATGCACAAGAATACTGGGGTCGCTTATAAAGGTTAACGATTATAAATAATAGCTATAGAATGTTTGCGATCGTGCTACAGAAAAAGTGTCCGTTATGGTAGGTAATCATTATAAAGTAGCCCTTCAGACCTTAAAGCCCGATGAGCTGATATTTATTGATGCTAAATGTATAGGTAAAATAATCACAGCATCCGCCAGTCGAATAGGACGTACCAACACACAAAACTATGTGCACCTGCAATATTTAAAGTCTGATTGAAAGAATTTAATGAGATTTAATCAATAAAATGGCTGTCTTAAAACAACAATAAAGAGCTGAGTGACGTCCATTTCGTTCCTCTTACACTAATTTCTAATGCGTAGAACGGGCATTAAAACATATTGCTTGTTATCCTTTGGGTAGAACGCCAGTCTTTCGTAGCTTACTTTCCGTCAGAACTAAGGAACTGAGCTACTGAAACAATGAACAGCGGATCGAGAAAAAAAAAATTGACACCGGTATCTTAATGAGTGGAGTACTTCACCAATTATTATGGAACTTTCATCAAATACTAAATTGACCCCCCTCCCTCAACCAATACGAACGTCAGCTTAACATATCTCAGTTTCACTAAATGTTACTCATCACCTCATGACGGTTTTGTTTCTGGTCGTTTCTTTTTTGTTTTGTTTTTTTGTTTTGTGTTTTTTTTTTTTTTTTTTTTTTTTTTTTTTTTGTTTTTTTTGTGTTTTTTTTTTTTTTTTTTTTTTTTTTTGTTTTTTTTTTTTTTTTTTTTTTGTTTTTTTTTTTTTTTTTTTTTTGTTTTGTTTTTTGTTTTTTTTTTTTTTGGGGGGGGGGGGGTGTTGTTTTTTTGTTTTATTTAAAATGTGTTTTTGGTTTTATTTTGGTAGGTAGTTTTTCCAGGCATAATACCATATTGAAGCAATGGGACACAAAAATTATGTGCTCCAAACTGTATACAGTCTATGTTTCCGTAGTTCATAAGGCGTACTTAATAATGAGGGGTGCTCGTGTCTTAAGTAGAGGTAATCCAAAGATATCCATGAAATCCATTTCCATTTCCTTTTTCATGAGTTATTGTCCTTTGTTGGTTTGTCATGGTCGCTCAACACCGCGCTTGTTGCTGGATTATTTCCGATTACCCGTCATAGTGGAGTTTAATTTTGGTTTTGTTTCTCCTTTAATGGGTATGATCTATATTACATTTCCATGTGGTCGAGGTCATTGGTCACATTGCAAAGTGTGCTCAAAATTAACCACATAGTGAAAAGTGTTCACAGTTTGAGAAATATCTAACGTTACAATTGGTCATTTTGTTCATCATGGCTCATGTGTATGTTTACGACTTTCTTAAACAACGCAGCGTGTTTAGATACATTGAGAAATGTCCAATGGTTGCAAAGCAACAAATCATGTGATCGATGCGTGGCCTTGAGTAAAACACAGATAGCCGCTATAATCAATTCGTAAGTTATTAATCATATTATGTTACCCGTAGTGTTACAATTGTGTGGTTATGTGGTCTTGTGGTATGACACTCGCTTTCGGATCGGGCGCATAGTTGAGTCCTTGGAAAATGCTCTTTACTCATATTCTCTCAACTTACTCAGATGTTAAATGAGCACATGTCCGTTAGTTGTCTCTACCGAAAAAAAAATTTGTAATATCACCTAACAGGCGTCATGTCTCGTTGTACTTGTTCGTGTTGCTGTTGGTCAGGGACCATTTTTGTAACGCGCTTTGAGCACGTTTTGTGGATATTGCTGTTTATAAAAATTCAATTAACCAATCGATTTTTGACTAATTAAAACAGAATTTGTCGCACACCTTCACGCGTGGTCGGACAAACATAGTTGGTTGTTTGTTGAACAATATAAAATAACGTGAGTGAAATCTACCTCATTCTAATCATTGTTATTGTTTTATACCGCCAAATGGCTGGCTAGTTATCACGATTTTCTCGATCATATTATAAACGTTTACATTGGCACAGTTTTCTGTGTTGGTTCTATTGATCAAGCGGTAGAACAGTGGGTATTTTACCTAGACACGTTCCATCGAAAGTAAAACCTGTATAGTTTGCTCTGTATACCAATCACTGCCATTGTTTACATTATGACGGCCGTCCGAGAGTCGTGGTTATCTAGTTGTCCATTAACCAGGAGAGACTCTCAAACCCGCTAGGACAAACATAGCTTTTCGTTTATTAACAATTGAATGGATGAAGTTGACATCACATTGCTTTTTCTTATTGGTTTTAGACCGCCAGCCGGGTGCATATATCTCACTCGAGTCTCTTAATCTGACTACTATTATGAACGTTTATTGTTACACACAGTTTTCTGTGTCTTCTATCGGGTAGAATATTTTACTAAAATGCATACCAATGTGAAATGCCTGTTTGCTTCGTTTATTGAGAAATCATTGTCATTGTTTGCTAGATATAGAAGGAGCGAAGTTGATGTCACTCGGCTCTTTGTTACTGTTTTTAGACATCCGTTTAAATGATTAGTTCTCACTAAATTTAAATCATATTATTATCAACAAGACGATAAACGTTCAAGTTTACACACAGTTTTGTATGTTGGTACGTCTTTGTGCGGCTATGTGGTCTTGTGGTATGACACTCGCTTTCGGATCGGAAGGTCCTGGGTTCGAGCCTCGCTCGGTGCATAGTTGAGTCCTTGGAAAAGACTCTTTACTCACATTCTCTCACCGTACTCAGGTGTAAAATGAGTACCTGGCTGTCCACAGCGTTATCTCTGTCCGAAAAAAAATTGTAATATCGCCTAACAGGCGACATATGTCACGTCCTTCATGGTAAGTGTTGCTGTTGGCCAGGGACCCCCTGTAAAGCACTTTGAGCATGTTTAGTGGATATTGCTCTATATAAAAGCTCAATTTTTAAAATATCCGGTTGGGGGATGTTGTGAGTATTTTTACATAAACGCATAGCATTAATTGGGCTGTTCGGACATTTGAGGTGGAAGTTCAAGAGGCGTGATTATGATCGCTCCACTACGAGTTTTTAGTAACCGACGACTGAACTCGCAGTCAACGATTCGCTTTAAATTTGATTTTATTCTAAACCATTTGAGTCGGCCAAGAGCAATGTCATAAGGCTTGAGACGTTAATTGGTCACACCTACATGCACATGAGGTCTGACTACCAAACGCAATTATCTTCTTCTTGTTGTTGTTCTTCTTCTTTTTCTTTTTTTCCTCTTTCCCGCTAATTGCATATCCAATACTTTCCTCCCCCACGTACTCCCTCTCTCGTCTCTTAACATGTCCGAACCATTTCAATCTATGTTCTCTCATCAAACGCAAACGCAATTATGAGCTTGATTTAACATCGTTGTTATTGTTTGTGTTGCTCTGATGAGACCATAAAACACTTCTTTATCTTTACTATGATTATGATTCGTCATCACTCTTACTCAACGTGTGCCAGTTCACTATCTCTTAAGCTTTCCTGAATGCTTGAGCAATTAAATGACACTGATTTTAGAAGAATATGATGTATGCAGACAACGTGGTACTTTTGAATGATACAAACGGTAAGGCGGAAAATGAGCTTTAGTTCTGGAGACGGGTGTTGGAAATGAGGGGACTAAGAGTAAGCAGGTCGAAGACGGAGTATTTGTGCATCGGGCAACAGTCAGCAAGACCGCCAATAAAGATAGAAGAAGGGTATGTGCCGGGGACCAACATTTTTAATATTATAATTCATGAGCACCTGTACCAAGATGGGGACAATACGATGAAGGTTAAGAAGAGGATCCAGGCAGGCTGGAATTATTGCAGGAAGGTAATCGGAGATATGTATGACAAACGAATGTAAAGTTGAAGGGACAAATATATAGATCTGTTGTAAGACCAGCAATGTTGTTAGGATTTGAGACATCAGCAATGACAAAGTAACAAGAGAAAGAAGTTGAGGTGAAAGAAATGAGGATGTTACGATGGTCACTTGGCTGGACAAAAAAAAAAAAAGAAAAAGTGGGAAATGAAAGGATTTGAAGGTTGACTGAAGTGAAGAATGCATCGATAAAGATGAGAGAAGATAGATTGAGCTGGTTTTGGACATGTTAAGAAACGATAGAGGAAGTATGTGAGAAAGAAAATATTAGTATACAATTAGTGGGAACGAGAATAGACTAAATTTTAATGTTTTAATAGGTAGGCTGAAGGATGATATGAAAGAACGGGGCCTAAAGGAAGATGATGCATTTAACCGAGATGCATGGATATGCGGCATTCATTATAATTATAGCAACCCTGCAGAATGCGGGATAGGCTGAGAAAAAGAAAGATTCATAAATACCGGGTAGGTGCCGGCTAATTGATAAATATTTAATTTAAGATTTCGGCACCTGAAATTTCCAAGGAGATTGCGGCTCTATCAAATAGGAGCCCAGTGTAATGTTTTAAACACGATCGTGTGTGTGTGTGTGTGAGAGAGAGAGAGAGAGAGAGAGAGAGAGAGAGAGAGAGAGAGAGAGAGAGAGAGAGAGAGAGAGAGAGAGTTGGTCAACGAATAGACGCAACGAGGTTTTCCTTGTGATGCGACTATTGCATTGATAACAATTGCATATTTACACCAGGTGCATTCTGATGGACCCTGTCCATTACTTTCGCAAATGGACAATAATAATAATATTATGCCAACTGTAATGTGACTGAGGCATTTGATTTGTGGATGTATAGAAGAATGTTGAGGTTATCATGGACAGACATGTGTACGAACGAAGAAGTGTTGAAGAAGGTGAGAAAGGGAAGGATACTGATCGATCACATCAGAAAGAGGCAGTTACGGTTTCTGGGCTAGGACTGTTTCTGGGACATGTGTGGAGAAGAGACGGAATAGAAAAGTTGGTAACATCTGGGATGATCGAAGGAAAGAGAGCTAGAGGAAGACACAGAATGACTTATCTAAATAACATAAGAATGGCCAAATGTGACTTAAAACGCAACACAGATTACATGCGCACCGCAGAGGATCGTGATTCGTGGAGACAGCTGACCGGCAACGTACTCAAGACCACAAGCCACGATGAATGATGATGAATGTTAATGGGCACATCAAAAATATTACCGGCAGCAACCTGTTGTCAATCTAGCAATTATGTGTAGCGATTAGCGTGACTAGTTGATGGTATGTGCTGTAGGTAGTTTAAGCATATTGTCATTTTGTGTGCAAGTAAATGTTTCCACCGTTATTAACTGCATTGAGTGTGTGAGGTGTGTAAACGTAATTGTTTTATGCCGATTAACCAATCCGAACAAGGTTAGTTAAAGGAAGGACAATAGCTACCTCAGTACAGTAGGTATATATATGCATGTCAACAAAAATAATTAACTCCACAGATATTGAGCATTAGCTAAGCGTATGGCATTGTACTCCAATGCCCAACATCTGGCAACGTCTTAGACTTGGAATTCTTTAAAAGCAACTCGTGATCAATGATGCGTTGCAGATATTCCCGTCCTACGAACGGGGGCGAGGAGGGCTAAGCTACCTGATTTGTGATACACAAAACATACATTGACAATAAAAAATGAAATGAGAGCGAAATATTTTCAAAAGGAATATCTACATCTAAATCTATAAATTATATCTTCTTTCTTAATCATTAGGTCATTCATACTAGGATCGATTCTTGATCTAGAAGATCGACCTGGAATCTATGAGTATTAATCAATGATTCGTGCGGCTATGTGGACTAGTGGTATGACACTCGCTTTCGGATCGGAAGGTCCTGGGTTCGAGCCTCGCGCTCGACGCATAGTTGAGTCCTTGGAAAAGACTCTTTACTCACATTCTCTCACCGTACTCAGGTGTAAAATGAGTACCTGGCCGTTAACAGCGTTGTCTTTGTCCGAAAAATTGTAATATCGCCTAACAGGCGTCATGTCTCGTCCTACATGTTAAATGTTGCTGTTGACCAGGGACCCCTTGTAAAGCGCTTTGAGCACGTTAGGTGGATATTGCGCTATATAAAAGCTCAATTTTATTTTATTTTAATGAGGTATCTTACGTATTTCCCCCCTTTTGATTTAAAAGTAATAGATTTTTTGTTTTGTTTTTGTTTTTGCAAATATTATATATATTATAAAATTGTTCATACATATAGAGCTAACCAATTAGATGACGCCGTCAAAGCATGTCCCAGATGAATCCATAATTAGATGCAAATGATCAGTACTATGCTGCAACTGACCCTTAAGCATGTCATACGCATCCGATCAACTTTTTGTTTACCATTACAGACTGTCAAACATCAAAGATGCGACAAGGGGTTGAGTGGGACACTTTTGCTTTTTAGATAAAATCTCTCTACTCCAACTCCCCGTTCCTCTCATCTTTTCACCCCTCCATACCTGTCTACGTGAACATTTCAAAATCATCAGTAATAAATGGTACAATTTTAGTAATACTCCACCAATTAACAACAACAACAACAAATACTGCGTATCTACAACCGTCTATACGTAAAATAAATGTTGTTGACCTCCACCATTACGAGCTGGCAATCGACTAAGCTATCATGAGCGTGAACGGAGCAGTAGCCTTTATAACTTTAAGGGAACATTGTTTTTTCTTTCTCTGATAACTGCGGGAACTTAAAAGAAAAAAATAAATGTTTTTTTTTCCTCTCTAATACTCCGACCAAATTGCTGTGAAATCAAAATCCGTAATAATTCTTCCATTTCCGTATGTCCGAAATTGTTACCATATTTTCGTAACAATTACGGCCGATCCGTAAAAGTAGGCAGGTATGCCCACAGTCCTGTATTCTCTATGGGTATGCCCCTCCCTCCCTCTCTGTCATTCTCCCCCCCCCCCCCCCCACCCCCTAGCAAAAACAATAACAAAAAGTCTTATGTGGTAAAAGAGGCTACCATCTTAACTCCCGCGAACAACACGGTGGCAGGAATCTCTTGGCTTATTCCTTTTCCAGTCGTAAACAGGTATCTCGAGAGATCAATTTTGTTTCGAACTCGGAGCATGACGAGAGTCAGTAACATGAATAATCTAGACTTTTGCCGGTTGAAAGTGGTGGGAGCTACGAACTACGAAAGATGGGGATTTTTTTCTGTTGTTAACATTCCAACTACTGGGTGGTTTTTGTGGGTTTTTTTTTGTTTTTTTTTTTTTTTTGGGGGGGGGGGGGGGGGGGATTTCCGATAACTGTTACCAATTTTTAAAAAAATGTATAATCCATCTATTATTATGAAAAGTGTGTTCTCTCAAAAAGTATCCGAATCAATCAATGCATGAGCATGAAGAAGACATGAGTGAAGGAATCGTCAACTTGAGAATCGGTGAGTATAACTAATGACTGTCTGTCAAATTGCGGAAGTGAATCGTAAAGATGAAACAAATCTACAAAGCATTCTAAAATTTTGCGAGTGTGACATCCAAAGTTAAAGACCGGAAGCCGGAAAGCTATTACTGGTTAACATTGAACTAAGTCGTTACCTTATCTCAAAAAACAATGGGAGTGATCTATACTCATGTTTTCGTCCAACCGAGTCATCAATCACATGATTTGTTGCTGCCCAACGATTGGATATTTCTTCAGAAATGTAAACACACTGCTTTGTTTATGAAAGTTGTAAACATACACATGTGTCAAGCTGAAGAAAATGACCAATCGTGATGTTAGATATTTCAAAAACTTTGAACACTTTTCACTATGTGGGTCACTTTGAGCACATATTCCAATGTGACCAATGACATCGAGCACATGGAAATGTAATATAGATCATGCCCATTGATACAAATTACAACTCAATCCTGAAATTGAAACATTACGTTTGTATCGTTTAGTCTCGTGCTCGTCCTGCTGGTGATTAGGAACTTAAAGAGCATGAAAACGTTGCGCACAAAATAAGTCTCCCCTTTTTTGTTGGTTAAAATGTAGATAATACACATTCCGTGAAAACAAACATGTACAAATAACATTTTATACTATTTAAAATTCATCATATGTGGCTAAATTATTCTGAAAATCAGCTCCGAATATTTATCATTTTGTTCACACAAGCGCATTAATTTTGAATAATAACCTTTACCGTCATCGAAAATAGGTCGACAGTAATTTTTGTAAAGTTTTACCCTTTGCTTCATAAACTATCAATATCTAAGCGCTATTTGTTCTATTATTAAAGAGTATTTGTTACGGTTGCTGGCTGTTTATTTAAGGCGGCATGAATCGAAGAACATGACAACAACAAGAAATAGACTGCCATATAAAATTTCTTCCTTTGAATATCAACTGTGATAACAGTCAATAATTAATAATAGAAGGATAGAAAATCCAACCTCAATGCACTACAAGTTGAACTGCTCTGTTTGTCGGGTTAATGGCTAATGGACTGGGATTCTTATTTATAGCATCATGGGGCTCTGCTCGGTGAATGATATGTGTAATATTCGTATTGATGATTAAAATCCATTTGAACAAAACGAATAGCAATAAAATCTAGACATTTATTGTAATTTTCATCATTCATATGTTTTGATTACAACAAGCCTGTTCTTCCAATGATAAAACTGATATGGTTTTGATTTCTCCCAAGTCAGGCCTCAAGGTGTGCAAAACTAAATATGCCGGCCTGAACTAGTTAGCTGTAAAGAGTATCAGTTATTTGTGTGTGTGTGTGGGGGGGGGGGGGGGGGGGGGGGATAACCGAAGTTTTAAAACAGAAGAAAGTCTTTTATATAAAATACTAGTGTCGAGCGGAAGTCTCGATGATACCTCAAGTCATCGGCCACCAACACTCAAAACTTCCCGAACTCGATGACCAAGGAAAAGTCGGGAATTCCCGAGAAGTAGCACTTCAACTGAGCTTTGGATGGCTTTTTTTGTATTAAAACTTAAAATACATTAAATAAATTCACTTTGTATAATAATAAAACATTGATACCTATAACCATTTTGACCTATTTACGACGTTTGTGTTTTGTTAGCTGTTTAAAATATGATATAACGTCAATACCCAATACCAATGACTAGGTATTGAATTAAAGCACCGATGACTAGAGCGATGCTCGAGACTTTTTTGAGTCTCGAGACTCAAAAAAGCATCGAGACGCAAAAAAGTCTCGAGCTTCGCTGGAATCATCGCCGACGAGAGAGGGGTGAACAATGCAGATAGTACACATTGTTAGTAACGCGTGCGTCGCTCGCGCAGTATAGTCTCGAGACTCGGGACTCGGGACTCAATACGAGAAGCATCGACGACCAAGATTCTCGAGACGAGAAAAGCATCGAGAACTAAGTGGAGGTCGGGAAGTTCTCAGTCGTCGATGACCTGACTTCTCAAAACCTAAAGCATCGGTGACCTTTTGGTGAACCGGATGCCCTCCCCTATAAAATACTTGGGCGGCCTGTTGACTTTTTGGCTCATGGTAGCCCCCATACCCCACCCTCAGCTCATTGTCGCACGTCATCTCGCATCGCGTGGGGCAACAAGAAAAAGAGAGCCGTCTGTGATTATGCACAACCTTCGTATGGTATGTATCTATCACGGCTCGAGGAGAGATGCGCGAGTGTTAACGAAAAGCAGCATATGCAACAACTGAGACGAAAAGCAGTATCTGCTAAATTTGAAAAATATAGGGCGGCACAAAACAACTTCGCTCAATAGACCGACCGCCAGTGGGGGTGTCTATAATAATTTGCTGTGGAAAGTGAGCAGTCAAAGGTAGGAGACAATAATCGATTCCTGCGGATTGTGTCGGTCTTACTTACGTCATGGTCTTACTCCATAACCAAAGCGGGGGAAATCTTTTATCGTCGTGGTCGCTCGAAGCAAGATAAGTTATCGGATTGTTTAAATGACGCCCTTTGCGTAATATGATAATTGTAATGTTAATTTAAAATGCAAATGTCGACGTGTCATTTTTGTCATAATCCATCCTGTCTACATAGCAGTATAAAAAGTCTTCTTTTTTTTGGTCAGATAATACTCTTTTATATAGTTTTATTTATAAGGATCAATCATACAAATCTGGCAACAGCAGTCCATTCAATACTGGGGCTATCGATAAAAATATTCGTTTGAAAGGGGTTGCCATGCATTAGCAGTATTTATGACCCATAATCAAAACCACAACAATGCCCTTTTACCGCCAATGGATTTTTCAAAGGGCGTTTAGTTGGGCAGCAGCTGGTGTATGGATAGTTATTGTACGGATGATTTAATACGGAGCTGCTAGGAGTCACTGTTTAAGTTTGATGTTTAGGATGCACTTAATGAACTAATGGTACTACCTATGCCAGAAGATGGTATTGATTTTGCATCTTTCTCAAGATTCCTAAATGTTATTGGGCGAGTTTAAAGTCGAATTGATTTCTGTATGTTTCTTGAGGATGTTGCCATGTTCATAGGTTTTGGGGGTGATATTTGAACCATGTAGTCGTTATTGTAATTTTTTCGCTGCTACATCAATCATCTAACAATTCGTTCGTTTTGATCACCCAGACCATATTCCCCGACAATTTTAATTTCCTACCGTGTCACAGTCGACTTTTACGTTGGAGTCTCCCGTAATTGTAGTTTCTTGACACTAAGATTGGATCTTTGCTTTCATTAATTCTTTGTCTAATGTATTTATATCATCTTTCGTACTGCTGTGGGGGCATATTATGCCTTAATATTATAGAATTGATATTGAAAGTACATCCCTTCGTCTTGACTAAGTATATTCTGATAGATATTCCCCAATATCCTAGATTTTGATGTTTGTTTATCCAAAAAGAATAATAAATAATAATTTTTTTTTTAAAAAGAAAAAAGAAAAGAAAAAATGCCTAATCCTCTTTCATGCTTGTTACCACCAGAGTAAATTATTTCATGACCATCCATTTAATGTTTAATTTCCCGACACCAGTCCACCGTGTTTCTGTAATACCAGTGATTTGCTCGATTAAATTTGTTGACTTCTTTGATAAGATTCTCGAGCGTTCTGTCTTGATAATCATGATGAGATACGCACATTCCATTTCATTAATGTATTGTGACTTGAAGTGTTTTGTACTCTGTTGTGCTTTTGTTATCTTATGGATGTTTCATGTGGGACGGTTATGGCTCTATGCACTATGCATGACAAATTGGGGAAAATATCGCAGTCTGAGAAGATAATGATTTAGGTTGCACAGACTATTGCATCTGATTTTTATAATCTGTTGATTAAATAGCTTATTTAAAATCAGCGTGACCAGCTTTAAAAGTGTTATCTATATTTCATTTGGCAGGCAAAGGAAGAAACAAGTTGACAATAGCGTGAACTCAGCAACGTTTTGAATACCGATAAGTATATTATATACAACAATGGCAACTGCCGAGGGAGACTACGTTATTGGGTAAGTTTCCTTCCCTTACGTCGTCGTCATCATCATCATCATCATCATCATCATCACCATCATCATTACCATCATCATCATCATCATCATCATCATCTACAGCATCATCATCCCCATCACCATCATCGTCATTTACAACAACAGCAACACCAACATCGTCACAATCGTTCCCGTTTTATTAAAACCCATTTTCCAGTCCAGAAGTTTTCCATTTTAGTCTCAGATAAAACCAAAGAACAATTGATTGGATGTTGTTCATTTCGGTATGATCTACTCAGGTTTGGCGTCACGACTTCTCTGAGATTTAAAATGTCTAGTGCTGCTATGTGTTTAAGTAAAATATCAGTTTTATCGGCTAGATCAATCATCATAAATACTATGTGCAAACTTAAACATCTTGTTTAATTGATAGAATTTCCTCAACATGCACCCTAAAAACAATATAAAGAGCAGAGAGATGTCAACATTTTTCATCCTATAGATGATAATCTTCCGCGGAATTCCGGGATTTTGGGAACTTCTCAGTAATTCTCCGCTGAATTGGCCGTGTCAAACATTTTCCTCAAAACCACAAAATAACCATTATGTCTTATGTCATATTTTGACACATGTGCTCAGTCTCGTGAAATTTGGTGACAGTCCCTTTTTTATGACGTCGGGCCAGACAGAATGGCGCCAGATGTCATAATTGACACAGAAGACTAGTGGTGATGTTTGATTAGTTGATGGTTGAAGGGGGAAAAAAAAGGGGGGGGGGGTACAAATGGGTCTAGATGTTTTTCTCTGTTGTAGGTAGCTATTACCTTTTTAATCTCTCTCTCTCTCTCTCTCTCTCTCTCTCTCTCTCTCTCTCTCTCTCTCTCTCTCTCTCTCTCTCTCTCTCTCTCTCTTTCCCTTTCCCTTTTCTTATATTTCTCTTTTCTGTCTTCTTTTTTTTTTTGGATATAGAATTCACAAGATCAATTCATAAATTATTCTGGAAGAGAAGTCTACCCTCTCTCTCTCTCTCTCTCTCTCTCTCTCTCTCTCTCTCTCTCTCTCTCTCTCTCTCTCTCACTCTCTCTCCTCCCTCTCTCTCTCTCTCTCTCTCTTTCTCTCTCTCTCTCCCTCTCTCTCTCTTTCTCTCTCTCTCTCTCTATTTCTTTTGCAACCATCCATTAAATCATCTGGTTTTACAGAGATAATCCTTTCTTAAAAATTATAGCCTCGTGGAGAACATTGTACTTATTTGAGTCAATAAAAAAAAATTAAACGGCGCACAAGTCTACTGAAAGATTTGAAAATTAGAAATGTATTTTTTACAGATAGATAAACAGATAACTTGATTTCCTTATTTAAAGTCAATTTGAAAGTTCGTTGAGTCAAACAGATATCATGAAATACGTACAGACGACACCAACACTCTCCAAAACAACCAATTTCGACACTGTAAAAAGTTGTCAGTTTGGCGTTTTTACGCAAATCGTTGCATTCGAAATAATTTATTCACTTAATGCCTAAATGTTGCTGCTCAAAGCTCGAAGAAATAAACAATAATGTGAAATTGAATGTAAGCTTCAATTTAATTACAAAAACAGACCAAATGAACGTTTCGGATTTCCCCTTTATCAACAAAACAGGATGAATGAAACACCACAGAGATGAATGAGATAATGTGGTAATGGCGTAGTTAAGTTGAATAAACAAAACATTGGTTGGCAGGAAATTAGTATGCTCCTCTGTAAGGAAGCACGAATTAAAATAGAAAACTAGATTTTTCTAAAAGGTGTGTAATTAATTAAGTGAAAAGAAGGGAGGCGGGGAGGAACTGTGTAATGCAGTTAGAAAGTGAAATATAAAAACGTGTAGACTGTTGTTGGAAAATAAATACAATGGAATTGATAATAAATACAAAAAAATAATAAATAAGGGATATCGGTATAATTATAAATCATTAGTGACAGCAGCAGGACGTCATCTGTTGTGTTTCATTCATCCTGTTTTGTTGATAACGGGGAAAACCGAAACATTCATTTGATCTGTTTTTGTATTTAAATTGAGGCTTACATTTAATTTCACATTATTATTTAGTTGTATTAACTTAATTACTTTAAGGATTTCAGATCTACACTAAGTTTTCAACAGTTTTCATCTATTTATGACATCAAGTATTATTATTGCCCCTTTGATGCTTTCAATGTGATGGTTCCGGGTGGATAATTAATACCCAGGTTTAACTTATGGCCACACTCTCAACTCTATCTGTCCAGTATAAAAATCAATACAGAAATCCCTTAGTGAGGAGCTGTCCGATTGGCTTTTTTTCAGCAAATCGTGGCATTCATAATGATATTCACTTGATCACATTAAGGTATTCGGATTTACAGAAATTTTAAATAAGTTTCACTGATTAACAACATCAACTAATATTACTGCTAATATTACTGTCGTTTTTATACCATCGATGTGATAATTATTGCCCTGGGAAATATTTAGTTAAACGTTATCGGCAAACTGTGAATGGGAAAGATCTATATTCATGTTTTCGTCCAACCTATTCATCGATCACATGAATTTTTGCTGTACAACGATTGGAGTTTTTTCACTGTATCTAAACACGCTGCTTTGTTTATGAACGTTGTAAACATGCCCATGTATCATGCTGAGCAAACTGACCAATTGTAAGGTTGGTTATTCTTAAAATGTGGACACTTTTCACTATGTGGGTCATTTTGAGCACACTTTGCAATGTGACCAATGACCTCGAGCACATAGAAATGTAATATAGATCGTACCCATTGTATCTGTCTAGCTTCTAGCCCGAAAAAAAAAAAAATAGACATATTATTATGATGGAACTTGATACTGTTCGCGTCTGCTTCAGATTTTCATTTGACCTCAGGATTAAAGTGGTTAAGACACCCATTTCCTTTTATGTAAGTTAGATCAGTGTATATTACTTAGTTTTGAATTATGGACAAACTCTCAATTTTACCAATCAACAATCAAAACATGATCACCAGAGTACTGTACTACTGTACAGTAAGATAAGTTCTCGATCCCAGGATCGGGGAGACATTCCGAAAGCTCCTACATCCCCAGTATTCTTTCAATTTGTATTACCGTTGATCTTTTGTCAGGCGTTTATTTATTCAATTTGTCATCATATAGAAGCATTTTAAAAACTCTAGAACAAAGCTTGATAGATTTGTGAAAGTTTAAAATTTCCAAATTTGACTATTGTTTTGATTCTCGGCCGCCAATTTGATTTGTGAAATATTGAAAAGTAGTGCAAAGCAGTCCGAGGGTTTTATTTTTTTTCTATTAGGGTTAGCTCGAGATCGGAGGATTTTTAAAAAATTAGGGTTAGCTATAAGTCTTAGCAAAGGTGCTAGGGTGTTTGTTTTCCTATTACTAATAGGGTTAGTTAAAGGTACCAGGTTTTATTTTTTCTTGGGGTTAGTTGAGGGAATATTATTTGAGTTGTTTCCCTTTGTATGAGCTTTCGGAAAGCCTCCCCAGGATCGTATTTCAACTCTGCTCACGTCTGCTACTTCAGGTTTATGTTCGTAGTTGATCTTCTTACCACAACCTATTTTCACACACGGACAACTGTATGTTGCTGTGTCACGGGTCAGAGGCTATAGTGGCTTATACTTCATGTTGGGCCACACAGAAAAATCAACAGAGGATTATCAAGTTACACAGACAACGTTGTTTACCAATCTGCCCTCATTAAATGATGGTGGGTACAATATCGAATGAAAATAGTTCTTTCCCCGCGAAATTGCGGGCTTTTTACTAGTATATTAAAATAAAGCAATGGTGATTGGCTTAGTTTACTCTTCTATTTTTTACCTTTGGACTATGGTTTGAAATTTGAGAGATTCTTGGGTTGTATTTATAAGCTGCATAACCACTAGGTTTTGGGAACAAAGATATTGTCGCCTGCTTTATAATGTAAAAATCAAAACAAAACAACACTTTTTTCCCTTTTATATTAATAATATTGTAGGCCTTTAAAATGTTATGTGGAATTGACAATTTATAAATGTTTACAAAAAGTAAATTTATGTCTAATGATAAGAATGGTTGTACACTATTAGTCGTAATATATTACATAATACCTGTTATTTTTACACTTTGCTTGTGTTTGATCGATAGACCGAGAAAGTTTCCTCCTTTTTGGCAAATTGCTGTTATCATCACTGCTTTATAGGTGAACAATTTACCTTCACCGGATTAAATAACACTTCAAAATCCGTGAAATGTAGTCTGGCCTCAACGGTCATTTTCAATAAGTTTTAATGACTTAGAGATGCTCATAAATTCTGAAAAATTAAGCCCAAAATTTCACGAATTTTTCGTAGTAGTAGAAGACAAGCCTGGGTGGGTTGTTAACCCTGCACCCAACCCACATTCCCGGAGGGCCGGTGGATCACTCTTCGTCTGATCTCTCCCCTTTTCTCTCTTATTGAAGGTTCGAGATACGCAAGACCTTCCATCACAACACGGTGATATTCCGTCGGGAGGGCTAGTTCTTTGTCACATTGCAAGTGACGGGTGGTTTTCCAAAACTTCCTAACTCTCTTTTCCCCATTTCCAGATATAGAGGATTATTTCCCCTTGAATGTCTCATTCGGTCTATTATTATATCACATTTAAACTTCAAATTCACACAAATTTAAGGAAATTTATGTGCCATTTGATGCTTAATATAAAATTTACATTTCAAATTATCTCATGGATAGAAAATCTCAAGAAGTAGAAAAATCGACTTAACGAGTTATGGAAAACCAGCCTTCAAATATTATTATGAGCGAGTTAAGACAGTATATGTGAACAATCGTCTTAAACGGTATTATGTTGGTGTGAACTAAATATATCTGACTCAACATCTCAAAACGGTGTGATATAATTATTCTTATTATCCTTATTGTTTCAATCATTGTCGATATTATCGCATTCAATTTTCCATTGTCGGTAGTTGCTGTACAAAGCATGTTTTGAGTCATTGTTATCGAGGCCCCACAATGATAAAATGGCGACTTTTGATAAAGGGAACTAAAGAAATCGAAAGCTTGTAGAGTGTCAATAATGTCTTTCCCTGATAACAAAGACTTGTTATTTTAAACCCATTTAAAATTCACCTTTATGGCCCTAACATATTTTCCCAATTTCAAAGAATTGATATTCTAAAACAATTTAGTACATTATTGGTATTTGATTCATATCAACGGGGTGGAACGAGAAAACAAAGAGCTATACCTATGTTCACTGGCCACAGACCATATCGGCCCCATCACTACAAACCATTACGACCCCTACCCACATACACAACAGTCGATTTAAAGCCACAATAACTGCCATTGTCGTTATCGTCGTCGTTATCGTCAGCACCACCACCACCATCATCATCATCATCATCGCTGACGTCATCATCATTGTCATTTTTCATATCGTTCCCACCACAACCACCATCACCATCTTCAAAGTTGACGTCGTTATCATCAGCATCACTACCCCCATCCAACCTAATTACTTTACGGCAACAACAGCGGCGACAACAGCAACAACAAAGGAGTACTGATGACGAAAACAATTTGAAATGTGCTGTCCTGAATGCCCGCTTTGTGCGAAATAAAGGTGTAAATAAATAATAAATGATTTTATCATCGAAAACAAATTGGATTTATTCTTTATTACACAAACTTGGCTGACATCTTCTGACACTATAACAATTAATAATGGAGATAATCCCCAGCTGCCATTCATATCATCAAGAAAACAGAGACCAAAGACGTGGGGGTGATTTGATGTGTGTTTTCAGAGACCAATTGAATATTATCAAAGAAGAAAAACGAAACCTCGACTCATGCATCGAAATTCACTTTAGCAATAATAACAGACACATTTACAGACCACAACCATCAACTAAAAACAAGAGTATGAATACAGCTTTTATCAAAGAGTTTGAAGACTTTCTCCATGGGAAAAACACCGAGAATGGAGAAATTATTATCCTAGCTGATTTTAATTTTAATTTTCATGACGAAATTTCGGACAACTTAACCAAACTTCTAGAAGTATTCAATCTGACACAAAATGTCAAAGGACCAACTCACGAGGGTGGACACACCCTCGATCTCGTTATCACACGGTCTATCGATACTTCCACTAGTGAGATCAGGATCGGAAGCCCAGACATTTCAGACCACCTCCCAGTATTTTTTAAGGTCAATGTCCCTGTTCCAATTTCAAATCGGCGTATAGTCCTCTATAGAAAAACGAAAGATATATATCACACCAAATTATTTGACCAAATTCGGGAGTTGGACATAGAATAATTATGTTATGAAAACACACGGCGTCACAGAGAAATTAAATCTTCTCTTCACATCTCTCAATAATTGTCTGGAAAAACATGCCCCCTCCAATCCAAACATGGGCTTGTTTTAACATTGTTGTAATGGACAATATTTTGCGTTGGTTTGAGTGTAAAGTACATGATAATAGTTCCATTATAACAATGTACCCATAGCAATTTGGGTTATAAGACCTGTAAATAAGTATACGTTGACTTGAGAGAGTATTCCAATAACAACAATGTGCCCATTGCAATTTGGGTTATCAGACCTTCAAATAAGTATACGTTGGCTTTAAAAAATTGAGCTTTTATATATCGCAATATTCACTAAACGTGCTCAAAGCGCATTACAAGGGGTCCCTGGCCAACTGCAACACTTAACATGTAGTATGAGGCATGACGCCTGTTATGCGATATTTCAGTTATTTTCGGACAGAAACAACGCTGTTAACGGCCAGGGACTCATTTTACACCTGATTACGGTGAGAGAATGTGAGTAAAGAGCTTTTTCCAAGGACTCGACTATGCACCGAACGAGGCTAGAACCCTGAACCTTCGATCCGAAAACGAGTGTCATATCGCAAGACCACATAGCAGCACAATATACGTTGGCTTGAGAAAGTAT
>NC_088360.1:8878045-8945545 GCF_034508935.2 Berghia stephanieae | reverse complement strand
CTTTTTGTTGTTAACGCCACCCATTTCTTTAATCATCCTCCACATTGCTCTACGACTTAGGTCTACAAGGTTCCGTATTCCTTTTGTAAATCTTCCACTACTACCGAACATAAACCCCAGATATTTGAATTGCCCCGTCCACAGTTTCTACAAATTATGATGACATTTTACATACTCGCAAGCTCGTTATGTTATTAGGTACGATAAAAACAACTCGTTTAATAAATACAAAAAATATGAAAAAATCGTATATTATTATTATTATTATTACCCCTGAAAACTACGGATCGTTCCTATTTCAAGAGGGTAGCTCTGTTTTTAACTAAATAATCATATAACCTCTGGAATCCTGTAAAACACGTCATAACACCGACTTGAAACAATTTAAGTCACACGTAATAGTATTGTTGAAATCTGTAATTTCCTACCCCATAGATTCAAAGAACAATTTCACACGCGGAAAAGTACGAGGATTCACACAGGTAGTCGTGCAGTAACCCGGAACTTTCTTTGTGAGAAATGACACAAAATTCATTACTGGGCTCATTCATGCTCCACAAGGTCTTCCACAAGTCTGTACCCCGTTGGAACTTCTCACCGCTCACCCAGGAAAAATTTCCATCTCGAGAGACGTCTTCTAATCCAATCCAAGTGGAAACGCTGATTATTGTCCTCAGAAAATCAAACTTCTCCAGGGTGTAACTCACAAACATAGTTCCTCCCATCTTCTTGCATGCGTCTTTCGCCGTATTGTATTCCATTTTTGTGGCCGAGATGTAGAAACACACAGCAATATCGTTAACAACCTCGAATGAAAAGCCAACTGTTTGGTCACAAATATTACTCATGGAGTAATAAGATCCGTTGACTAAATCATTCAAAGAGAATGATGAACTGGACTTGACAAGTCCGTATCCTGGTACACAAGTCTTGGACACTTCATCAAATTGGACGCTTCTACTTCTTGCAGCATGCCTAGCCAGGCATTCTCTAATGCATTCCAACCGGGACGCAGAATTCCAGTTATCATTATTTCCTATTGTCTTCATTCGAATTTTCCCTGAATCATTTTTGATGAATGACCACGTTGTCATCATAACATGTCCAAAATTAGTCACTGGACACAGTAGTGATAGTGCAATCAATAGAACTGAATATCCCTTCATATTTGAGTTTGTGACAGTGTTGTATTTTATATTTATTTTGTTTTATGCCGAGGAGAAAATCCAAGAACGACAGCTCAAAATCATAAAGTCTCTTTTTCTTGGATGTAAGTAGTACAAAAGTGGCAAAAACGCAATAAATTGCTTCTTTTATTTCAGATGACTTGACCTATTAAGCCTTCCGCGTTCGATGTAATTCAAATTCATAGTTTCGGCCAATCCTCTTATTCTTGCCGTAAAGATTCTCTAATATTTTCTGTCTTGTGCCTTCTCTCTGGTGTTTGATAGTTAATCTGGTTTCTTTCTTATATAAAGGGAGAAAAAAGCGTTTTGATTAATTCGTAATGATGACAATAGGCTCTAGAAAGTGAATAGATGTATTAAACTGTTCACCCAGTATTCCATTAATTGCACATCAATGATTGTGAACTATAGCAACCCATTTCAGCGGTACAATGTCAGGACGAAATCGATGCCCGATATTCAAATTGTATTTAAAAAATCATTCGATTTATACGGAGTTGATTTATCTTTGTTATGTTGTAGAATAAATTCTAATTCTTGCATTGCTAAAATATAGAAAACAAAACAAACAAAAAACAAACAAAAGAAAAAAACCCCAAAACAAACAAAAACAAAAAAGCAACAAAAACAAAACAAACAAAACAACATAAAACAATTTTTAAAAAACAAACGAACAAACAAACAAAAGAACAAAAAACAAAAAACAAAAAAAAAACCCACAAAAACAAAACAAAACAAACAAACACACACATACACAGGTCCCATATCATAACATAACATAACATAATGTTATAGGGCAAAATAGGATAAGATCCCTTGAAAACCCTTAATATTAATAGTAATGCCATAAATCTATTGATTAAAGATTACAATAATGCTACACGTGGTAAAGATAGTATTTCAACTTAAATGTACTCATGTATATGCGGTGTTCAAACATATATCTTTAACCATGACATGCAAAGCACACACACACACACACACACACACACACACACACACATACACACGCATATAGAAGATAACCATAATAATATAATAATGCATAATATATACATACAAGATTGAAAGCCATGTCAACAGCAGTGCAAACACGTATTATTCGTCATATATAAATCTCCCATCATATAATTCCCTGTCTACTAACACCTTGAAATAATCCATAGATTTTGCATTCTTTGTTTCAATTTCAAACTGTTCCATTTCTGAACAATACGAATACCGACCAGTTTTGTCTTATGTTTGTTTTGCATCTAGAGACAAAAATCTTAAACTTGTCCCCTCGAGTAAAGGTAATATTAGAATATGAAAAAAAAATCAGAAAAGTCTACCCTATCCATACCATGTACCAATCCATAAACCTGAATTAAATCCCTACGAATTCTTCTATATTTCAAACTGGGTAAGTCAAGAAATTCTAACCTTTCCTTATAAGATAAATACTGTATTGTATAATTTTTTTTTGGTATCTCTCCTCTTTACACTTTCAATACTAATAGATTGTCTTTTATATAATGGGCTCCAGATGCAATTTCCGTATTCTAGAATTGGTCGAACGAGCGATTTATACAAATATAAAAATGTGGTTTTATCAAGACTTCTAAAGGTTCTATATACGAGGGCTCTTTCAGAAATAACCGAAAAATGCCCATTGCTCAGCAACCAGTGGAGATTTTTTAATTCTGTAAACGACATGATATTCCTTATTTCCTTACGGATATTCCCAGAAATTATGAAGTGCATCATTTTGCACAATTAATTTCTAGACGATTTTAAAGATGGCGGCCCACCTTGAAACTTGGTCAAAGGAGGAAATCAGAGCTGTCATACGTTTTTTGAACGCCAAAAGTCTGAATCCTACCGAAATTCATAAAGAACTTCAGAGTGTATATGGTGAGCATGTTATAAGCCGTACACAAGTCTATCACTGGTGCCATTCCGACTTGACAGAGAGGGAAGGGAGAGGCGTTCGATAACTGCGACGTCAGAAGACAATGTGAAGCGAGTTGATGAGCTTATTCGTCAAGACAGGAGGTTGAAACTTCATGAAATCGCAAGCAGTCTTGAAATTTCGGAAACTTCTGCCCATAGAATTGTATTTGATGAACTTGGCTACAGAAAAGTCAGCGCAAGATGGGTTCCTAAGCAATTGACAGACAATCATAAAGAACAAAGATTGGACATCTGCAGGGAACTTTTGAGAAGAAGCAAGAGCTCACGCAGGGTTCACGGGCATACTGCCAACGCCGGCGGAGACTTTCTAGGGTACGATGTGACTTTTCTTGACAGCATAGTCACCGGTGATGAGACTTGGTTGCACCATTGCACCCCAGAAACAAAGCAAGATTCGATGACATGGAAACATCAATCCTCACCTGTCGCGAAGAAATTCAAAGTCATGCGGTCAGCAAAGAAAATAATGGGAACTGTTTTCTGGGACAGTCGTGGTGTTATTCTGTTCGAAACCTTACAACCTGGAGAAATAATCAATGCTGCAAGGTACTGCCAAACTCTTGACAAGCTTAGGGAGGCCATTCTCAGAAAGCGCCCAGGGCAGTTGACCAACGGGGTCATTTTGCAACACGACAACGCTACACCCCACACTGCACGAGTGACGCAAGGTTGGCTAGAGAAATATGGATGGGAGATTTTGCCACACCCACCACACAGTCCAGACCTTGCACCATCTGATTATCACCTCTTTGGGCCACTAAAACGTGAGCTGGCAGGAAAGCGCTTTGATGTCGATGAAGAGCTTGTTGACCATGTGCGGAAATGGCTACAAAACCTTGACGGAAATTTCTTCCGAGAAGGTATCTATCCCATGGTGAGGCGTTGGCAGAAGTGTGTCGACAGACTTGGCTGTTACGTAGAGAAATGAAGGACGAGTCAGGGTATGAACACGTGCAAGAATTTTGTTGATAGCATAAAAAACGCTGATTTTACAGGCATTTTTCGGTTAATTATGAAAGAGCCCTCGTATTATTTCCATCATTCTGTTTGCACGGCTTACACAATTATCAATATGTACATCAAAATTCAAATGTGAATCAAAAGTAACTCCCACATCCTTTTCATAAGGCACAACGGAAAGTAGATTTTTTCCTATATCTGATACTTTACATTTCGAAACATTAAAATCCAAATGCCATGTTGTAGACCATTTGAAAAGTGAAAATATATCATTTTGTAGAATGTTATGATGTTCAGTTGTACTATAGATCTTTGTATCGTCTGCAAACAGTTTGCAGGCTGAATTTATGCCACATGGTAAATCATTTATATATAAAAGTGGTCCCAAAACACTTCCTTGGGGTACACCGCTAATTATATTCTTAAAATCCGACCCCACACCATTGACAATGACCCTTTGTATTCGATTATTAAGAAAGTCTTTAATCCATTTAAAGATATTCCCTTTAAAACCATATGCTTTTAGTTTAATGAATAATCTCTCATGAGGTATAGAATCAAAAGCCTTGCGGAAATCAAGATAAACAACATCAATGCATTGATCACGATCAATTAACTTGGTAAAATCACCTGTAAAAGTTGAGTAATGCATGATCTCTTTGATCTAAAACCATGCTGGTTATCGTTTAGCATCGCATGACTTTCAAAAAAGTCCATTATTCGGTCTTTCAAGATAGACTCCATAACCTTGCAGAGTATGCATCTCATACATTTATTTCGAAATTCAATTTCAGGGGTATCATTTATTCCGCCTTACATATACATATATACAGGTCTCACATCCGAACGAAAATATGGACCAAGTTTAACTTTGTTGTAATGGACAGTATTTTACATCATTTTTTTAAAAGATTTCCATTACAACAATGGGCCCATAATAAATTGGGTTATCAAACCTGCAAATTAGTGCACATCGATCCCGACGTAATACCGTTTTTAGACGGCGGGTTACAAATTTTTTCCATTATTCAATGGAGTTGTTTTTTTAAAAAACCATTTAACTGTTGTACTCTGGAAAAATCCTGTATACACAAATTTGGCCAGAAATCCCGTCCTTCAAACATCGATCGATTTAAAGGACCCTCATCTTGGCAAAAATATATATATATAATCTGGTATATCCTTGAAGACATCACGAAGTCTCAGATTTGAGATGTTCTGCCGAGATGAGGGTCATTTAAATCCATCGATATTTGAAGGATGGGTTTTCTGCCCAATTTTTTAAATACGTGTTTTTCCAAAATGGGCCCATCGATGGAACGAAAAAATATAAGGAATAATTTACTATATTGCAATAGATGTGAGTTCAGCTTTCGAAACCATATTATGTAGAACAAAGTTGTTATCAATCCTTGACCCATTCTTAGACAAAGATCACGTGAAGCTCATAAGAGGCCTGTTATCAAATACTACATTACAATTTGAATCCGGCAGAGAATTAACAACAATATCAACCTCAATTGGTTGTTCTTTGATCCCCTCAAGGAGACAGCTTGAGTCCAACGGCAGTGCCCTCTGTACTAAAGTCAAAACAAGATCTTGACAACCTCAAAACTCTGGCCCAGGACAGTCACAGTGACCAATGGAAATAATTAACCACATAGATGGAGAGAGGAGCAGCTATACTCCTCGAATTTTAAACTACTGTGCCCGAGTCACACAATTCTCAGCAAGCGCCATTCAGATTGCGAGGCTCACGAATTACTTTACTTTACTTACTTTTCCAGAATACTGCAGTTAACTGGTTAAGGAGGAGAGCGATCTGATCTTAGGCGAGTTGTTTGCCCCTCAGCTATCGATTCGCTGTCTATAATATATCATTTCTGCATTGCAAACATGAACTATTTAACGCAGTTTGGAAGATCATCTTTTGTTGTTTTTTTTTTTTTTTGTTTTTGTTTTGTTTTGTTTTTCGCTTACGCTGCTTAATCCTCTTCTGGCCTTGAGGCACATAGGGCAACCACCACTCTATTTTTTGCGGTGGCTGTATTCCAGGACAGGCCTGCTTCCTTTATTTCTTTTTCTATGGTCCTTCGCCAGGTTTCTTTGTGAATTCACTGCTTTCTCTTTCCATCTGCTGTCCAGTGCTGTCTTGGGAAGTGACCCTTTTTTTTATTCTGGCCACATGACCCAGTCAACACCATCTTCTTCTTTTTATTTGGCTTTCAATGCTAGTGCAATCAGCTTTCTTTAATAGATCCACTGTTTTTGTTGTTGAGACCAAAATACGTGGAAAATTATTTTAGACACTTGTTTTGAAAGGTCTCTAGCTTTTGTATAGTGGAGGATGTCATTTTCCAGCTTTCACTTCCATAAAGCAGTAAACTTTTAAGACATTGAGGGTTTTTTTGTTTTGTTTTGTTTTGTTTTTTTGTTTTTTTGGTATATTTTCAACTTAGTCTTTCTCATAATTTGCGTTGATTTCCAAAAGTTTTTCAGCATATCGAAAGCCTGATGTCGTATTCTGCATTCCCGTCGTTTGTTATTTTGGATACAAGGTAGGAGAACTCTGTTACCTCGTCAATTACCTGCTCATCTATCCTAATTTCACTATCATGTCTTGGATTCACCCTCGTGTACACGGTCTTTTCAGTCCAATTTTCGAGGTGTTCTTGTGTTAGTTCCTCTTCTGGTTTCTGTTTCTGTAAATGCTTGCTTTTTTTATGAAGTGGGCAGACCTGCCTACTTGAAAATTTAAAGAATTCCTAGGGGTTTTTATTTTTGAGATAAATATACTATCCACTATAATTAACTTTATCAGTGATGATAATCTTCCGCGTTTCCGCGGAATTCCGGGATTTTGGGAGTTTCTCAGAAATTTTCCGCTGAATTGGCCGTGTCAAACATTTTCCACAAAATTATCATTATGTCTTATGTCATATTTTGACACATATGCTCAGTCTCGTGAAATTTGGTGATGGTCTCTTTTTTTATGACGTCGGGTCAGACAGATGGTGCCAGATGTCACAATTGACACAGAAGACCACAGGTGTTCTTTGATTAGTTGATGGTTGAAGGGGAAGGCGTGGGCGGGGTGGGGGCAAATGGGTCGAGATTTTTTTCTCTGTAGTAGGTAACTATTACCTTTTTAGTTTCTCTCTCTCTCCCTCTCTCTCTCTCTCTCTCTCTCTCTCTCTCTCTCTCTCTCTCTCTCTCTCTCTATATATATATATATATATATATATATATATATATATATATATATATATATATATATATATCCCTTTGTCTTTCTTTCTATTTCTCTTTTCTTTCTTCTTTTTTCTTGAATATAGAATTCACAAGATCAATTCATAAATTATTCTGGAAGAGAAGTCTACCCCCCCCCTCTCTCTCTCTCTCTCTCTCTCTCTCTCTCTCTCTCTCTCTCTCTCTCTCTCTCTCTCTCTCTCTCTCTCTCTCTCTCTCTCTCTCTCTCTCGTTTGCAACCATCCATTAAATCTTCTGGTTTTACAGAGATAATATGTTAAAATAATGCACTGGTAATTGGCTTAGTTTACTCTTCTATTTTTTTACCTTTGGACTATGATTTGAATTTTGAGAGATTCTTGGGTTGTATTTATAAGCTTCTTAACCACTAGGTTTCGGGAACAAAGATATTGTCGCCTGCTTTATGATGTAAAAATCAAAACAAAACAACACTTTCTTCCCTTTTATTTTACAAATATTGTAGGCTTTTAAAATGTTATGTGGAATGGACAATTTATAAATGTTTACAAAAATTAAATTTATATCTAATGATAAGAATGGATGTACACTATTAATTGTAATATATTATATAATACCTGTTATTTTTACACGTTGCTGGTATTTGATCGATAGACCGAGATTGTTTCCTCCTTTTTGACAAATTGCTGTTATCATCACTCATAGATACACATTTGAAGACATTGAGAGAATGGCCACTGATGTTCTGAAGCACACTGATATTCGACCTGCAGTGGGTGTTGTTTGCGGCACAGGTTTGGGAGCACTAGGGGAGCATGTAGAGAACGCTGTCAGTGTTCCATATAAGGATATCCCAGGCTTCCCCGTCTGCACAGGTAGTTGACATATGCATTTTTATCAAATTTGTTTTGTTTTAAAATGATAGTAATAATACTGATGATGATGATGATGATGATGATGATGATGATGATGATGATGATGATGATAAAAATAGGAATGATGATTATAATAATGTTATTAATGATAATCATCATAATTGTTTTATATTAATTTACAAATCGAGATGTACTAAGATCAACTATAATTGATAATGATTTCACAAGTTTCCAATCAAGTTTATGGATGAACCTCTTTTTTTTCTTTCAAATATTACATTTGTAGTCAAAGGTCACGTTGGAAAGTTTGTATTTGGCACCATGGGAGGTACACCGGTGGTCATGATGATTGGAAGATTTCATTATTATGAAGGATACCCTTTGTGGAAAGTAAGAAAGACATTTTAAATGAAAATTCTGTTCTTACTCACTAGTAGCCAATAATCAGGTTGGCGTCTAAGGTACTCATTGTATTGACATTAAATTAAAGGTAAAAATATATAAATCATTGACCAAATTGATCAACCAGTTTTAAAACGTATGATTCTTTCATTTACTTGTATTTATTAAACGAGTTATTTTATCGTGCCCAATAACACTCCGAGCTTGTATGTGTTATTGAACGATAAAAATCTAACTCATTTAATAAATACAAAGAAATATAAGTATACGTTTATTCCACCCATCTATGTCTGGTAGTATCTACTTCCATTCACCATATAATTTAAATTTTTCTCAATCTGCTTGAATAACAATTGACTCCAAAAATAAAAACGTTGGATTTGTATTCATGCGCACCAAAATATTATTTTTAATTGCCAATCAGCTGTCTTTTACTCCTTATTTCACAACAATAAAATATGCGAAAATATTCTGCAATCGTTGAATAAAATTTTATTAAACGCGTTCAAAGCATTATTAAACGATTAATATTTGCTAAGAAATGATAGGGTTTTCAAATGGGGGGGGGGGGGTAGATAGGATAATTGAGTATATTTAATAAATGGATAAATAAATGGTATTAAAAAGGACGGCCTGACTTTATATATAAAGGGAATTTTATATATGGAAACTAAGTTGTCTTCAGGAATTACAGAATACCCTGTAAAATTGACACAAAGGACGTGAATTAAATTTCATGTCCGACAAACCAATTTTTGAAATGGGCAATAAACTCTCAAACCCACCCAAAATATGCTTCATTACAACAATATTGATTCTAAACACGCCCCTTATTATCGGACCTGCAATAAGTATGGCGTTTTTCAAGTTTTAAAAAATGGATTAATTACCTTTTGTTTACTATTTCAAAGCAAAATACGAGAATAGACATGATAATAAGATGTGTATTCTGACAGAGCAATAGTTAGTATTAGAGAGGCGGCACTAATGACTAATGACCTCTAAAATTACAGGAAATTAATAACACGACAAATTCTACAATGTTATTGGATTTATAGGGTTCCACAGTCGTGACGTCACTCCCCTCGTAACGACGCATAGTAAATGGTTCATAATTATCGGGAACAATTGCGAATGCGAATATCTCCATCACCGCCTTTATTAAATAATTATGGGACGACCATCAAAGTGTAGGTATTCAGAGGAGAAAATTATTACAAATCTGGTCATCTTTTGAATTTTACATAATATTCTGATTACATAATGTTTGGAAGCTCAAGTCAGCATGACAATAAAGAATACAACTCCCTTTTGTTTAGAACCACCCGATTGGATGTGAGGCGAACGTGACGTCAGAGTATTGAACCCTATTGTCAGTTTATAAATATTATCTGAGGTCGGAAAACACTTTTCTGGTAGATGGTTTCGGTTGTAGAATATTAAAAGGGTTGAAGGATCGGTTTGCCCATTTTCCATGCCAGATAGATGAGAACGGTCCTTTTGGTTCGATGGGATATTTCATTGTCATTGTCTTTTTAATGCGAATGATAGTATTTTAGTTTTGCAAATATCTTATGCTTTACAAAATGATGATTATCCATTATAATCATCTTCAATTAAATTGACAACGTGATAAATAAATAGGTAATGAAAAACTGTTTTGTAAAGATATGACTTTCTATTTAATTCTCCTAGTGCGCCATGCCCATTCGAGTAATGAAGGCTATGGGAGTTAAAACATTGCTGGTGACGAATGCTGCCGGTGGTGCCAACCCAGATTACAAAGTAGGAGATATTATGATCATCAAAGATCATATTGACCTGCCTGGGATGGTTGGAACCAATGTGTTAAGAGGCAAACATGACGACAGGTATATTCGACGTTTTGCATTGTTTTAAAATTCTTAATTACCATTTTATTAACACAAATATAAATAAATAATAAAATTTTACACAATTAAGAATTTAAACTTTGAATATATAAATAATAATGACAGTTTATTTTTAAAAAATAACAACTGTATTATATTTTTTGGCCTTAATTGGTTTTTTGATAGACAAAATGCGACACAAATTTTATAGTTCCCAAGTCTTTTTGATGTACCCCAGAGGCCTCAAATTACTTCCAATTTCTATTTTAATAATTGAATAGACAATGGCCGTAAGAAGTGTCTATATGAGAGACGTTTGAAAGGTAACCGCAATTTTGTAATTTACAGCTCGCGATGTTTGTAACACTTTAAACTCACGTTTACTAGACAGCCACTCTTTAGCTACTTTTCAAGGAAAGTCTCCGTTACAGATCAATGCCTTTTTGCCAACACGACAACAGTGAATTAATACCCAACCGGAAAAAATTGTTCGTCAAGCTTTGAAAACCACCATTGAACTTCCTCAAGAAGACCTTAAGTAGAGCTTTAAGAATCCATATTGGTGAAAGACAGACGGTGCTAGATCTACACTTAGGTATTCCAATATTACAGATAATTTTTTGCTTGAAAGTTCCCGTCAGGCCTCTTTGAAGTGTGGTGTATATATCGGCCACGCCGTCTTGTTGACACCACTCCTGACGGTTTCGGAGAAACTTCCACTCTTTGAAGCTTAGTCTTCTTCTGCTGATATTTTTGGTTTATTTCGTCATCGATTTCATGAGATTTTCCTCATTTTGTATACAGAAAGCGAACAGCGGCTCTGACCTCCAGCTTTGACCGTCCTGTGATTGGAGTCGTCATCTTATAAACAAAAGTATTTAATATTGCGTTCATTATTTGCTCTGAAATTTTACAACAACGATCAAAATAATTGATTAAATTTCACATGTTTCCGTGTTTATAGATTTTTGGGGGTTCAAAAGTTATGCGCATTTTCCGGTTTCTTTTCGGACGTCCATCATCATCATTTTGAAAGCAGATAGGGTTTTCCATTGTTATTTCAAATGAAAAATTGTCTGTTGATATGTTTTTTTAAAAATTCCTCTTACCAGGTTCGGTCCACGATTTATGGCAACCAACACAATATATGATGTAGAATTAAGGCAGAGGTTCAGGGCAATAGCTTCTGACATGGGTCTCACCAATGATATAAAAGAAGGTGTATATATCTATACAACCGGTCCTACTTTTATATCAACCATGGAAGTAAAGCTTATCAAAATGTATGGGGCTGACGCTGTCGGTAAGAGTGGGGATTGTACCTCTTTTGTTTTGTTTCCATTCCCGCAATCCTAATCTATGTAAATGTTCAATTTGTACAAAACTTAAGTAGAAATCCGCTCATTAACTTTCTAAATATAATGTATTGTAGTTATAACTTGATGTTGTCCTTTTCTTGTACTACAGATGTGATATTTTAGGATCCATAAATTCAGGCAGCCGCATATTTACTTTTCATCTTCCTCCTGCTCCTCATCCTCCTCCCCCTCCTCCTCCTCCTCCTCCTCCTCCTCCTCATCGTTATCATCATCATCATCATCATCATCATCATCATCATCATCATCATCATCATCATCATTATTATCATTACTTTTATTATTATTATCATCATCATCATCATCATCATCATCATCATCATCATCATCCATTATTATTATTATTATTATTATTATTATTATTATTATTATTATTATTATTATTATTATTATTATTCTCCCATAGTGGGCAAGGGTGTGGAAAGGGGGGGGGGGGTACATACTGTGTCTTCTATCCCCTTACTTCTGTTTTCCAACATGCTTTCTGTCTTTGTCTTGGAATGAGATTACTTGGTTTTATCCTGGCCCTGGCCGGAGTCCTAGCTGGGAGGAAAAAAGTCAAATGCATAGTTATTGTTTTGGGAGATGATTTTTTTCCTTGTAAATCATCTCTCTGTCATGTATTATTATAATTTGTTATTTTGAATGTATAATGTTAGCATTTGAGTGTTTTCCTCTTTGTTGGATTTTGTGCTTGTGTTCGGATGAGACTTATAGGTGATCCCAAACTAAGTACATTGGTGGTATGATCTTGGAATCTACATCTGATCCCGATTTGTTCCCAGTTCCCCTTTGTCTTACTTTTTATTGGGTGCTTTAATTGTAATTCTAGAACTTTTTACGATCCTATTTTCTTCCTTTTTACTGGCGCTGATATAAACTAAACATGTTGCAAGCGCCGTAAAACCCTTAAAACCAATTATTATTATTATTATCATTATTATTATTATTATTATTATTATTATTATTATTATTATTATTATTATTATTATTATTATTATTATTATTATTATTATTATTATCATCATCATTATTATTATTATCATTATTATTATTATTATTATTTTATTATTATTATTATTATTATTATTATTATTATTATTATTATTATTATTATTATTATTATTATTATTATTTTATCATTATTATTTTATTATTATTATTATTATTATTATTATTATTATTATTATTATTATTATTATTATTATTATTATTATTATTATTATCATTATTATCATTATTATCATTATTATTATTATTATTATTATTATTATTATTATTATTATTATTATTATTATTATTATTATTTCAGGAATGAGCACGGTACCTGAGACAATCGTAGGCAAGCAAAGTGGCATGAGGGTATTTGCCTTTTCATTGATAACTGACGTGGAATCTGTCGATGATGCAGAGAAAATAGAACTGACTCATGAGGAAGTTTTGGAGGCTGCAAACCAGAGAGCTGTGATTCTGAGAGAATTAATGCAAAAATTTGTGACATCCTTATCATCGTTCTGAAACAATGCAATATGTAGGTTATTGCGTAGTGAGTCGTTGTCGAGGAAATAACCGCAATAAAATGCGTGAATGCAAAAACTATAGAAGATAGATAAATGAATATTTGGGTGGATAAAGATAACAATTTTGGATTTATGCATGTGACTTTTCATTATAGAACTTTTTTTGTCATGACAAAGTACATCTTTAAAGATGTTCGACGTGTCCACGTTTGACTTGCGTACATTTTTGCGATCGTCTTTGAATACCAGCCACATCAGCTTTGCAGACAAAGTGATGAATGTGTTTAATGAATGGCACGAACCGCACTGATCTTCTCATTATCGCACAGTCCCCAAACCTTTCACTTGTCAGTTGGTCTTTTAGGTATCTCCATAATTTTTTTTAACCAGATTATTTAAAATAGGACCGAGGTGGTGGCCATGTGTGTGGAGTCCCTCTGCTGACGAACCAAGTGCCAATACAACAACTTAATGGCTCTCTTTGACGAATGGGGTGCTCCTCTGTTTGGCATGAATCATTGATTAAGTCCATCATTGTCACCACAACACCTCAATGCTCACCAGAAATGTTTGAAAACCACTATGTAATACTCAGAATTCACGGTCTGTTTTCCCCGTTCAGAGTTCATGGTCTGTTTTCTCCATTCTCATCCGTAAACTTTTATTGGCCAATCAAACCCACGAGTTCATGGCAACCCAAGTGGTAGCTTTCTCAAATATGAAGACAATGACAATTTTTAGCATTTCTGGATAACAAAATTATTTTCAAAATTACATAGAAATGGTCTTCACAACTGAACCATTATTATCTAGAAACCCTGGGTCGTCTGTGATCATTTGCAAAAGTGATCGACACATGGGTAGCTTGAATAATATGCTTGGGGTAGAGATTCCTCGATTGGCAGAGACAGTGTAAGTTGTAAGGTTAGTATATTATTTTTATTATCGTTCGTCTAATTTGAAGTCCGTGGCTGAGACGATGAGTTGATTTTTTTATTAGCTCCATCAGACGGTCAAACAGCTCTTCAGTATTCTTCAGTCCCAAAAATACAATTGGAGACTGTACCTTCTCATTTCTAGAAACTTGTCATCCAGTCAATAATACAGTAGTTTTAGTTAGTGGTAGTTGAAATCTTTATTTTTCATGCCATACAATTGACTAAATATTGAGCCTTTTTAATTTTTAATAGATTTTGTTTTGATTTAGCTTTGCACATAAAAACATTCTAGGAATCGCCCCATGCGCCATCGTTGGTTCGTTTTACGTTTTATGTAATCCGCACATTTAGAATTTTAGATTTAAAACCAGTAATAAATCATAAACAATTTTTTTTTCTTCCGAAAACTGAGTTGTTTTTTTTTCTATTGTTTTTCGGTTTTGTGTGTATGTGTGTGTGTGTGTGTGTTTTTTTTTGTTTTGTTTTTTTTTAATTTGTGGGGGGGGGGGGGGGGGGGGTTAGGATTTGTTCTGGTCGTTTCAGCTTTTGGGTTTTTTTTTAAAGTCTCGGCGCTGCTCACTTGACTGACTGACAAAGGGAAGAGAGTTCCAAACCAACGCCCAGCATTCTGAAACGACCTGTCGCCGGTATACTTTTTGTTTATTTGTTTTTGGGTTTTGTTTTTTATTTTGTTTTTGTTGTTTTGTTTTGTAGTTTTTTTTTTGTTCTGTTTTTTTTTTTTTTGTTTCATTTTTTTTTTTTCTTTATTAGGTGCAATTGATGGTTTTCTCTGGGAACCTCAACTGCCTTATTGGGTCATATGGGCTTGAATGTGACTTGGAAATCGCGATATTAGAATTAAAACATAAAAGAGCAATTTTGTGCTCTTTTCAAGCATGGTTTTAACGCTTGTCAAGGATGGCTCTACTTTTGGCCAAGTTGTCTTTGGCGTCGTCTGATTCCTTTGGTTCCAATGTGTGTGTGTGTGTGTGTGTGTGTGTGTGTTTGTTTGTTTGTTTTTTGCGCGTGCGCGAACGTGTGTATGCGTATGTGTAACAGTCGTTAAGTAAGTTGGTTGATTAACAGATATCACGAGGTTGCACTTGCTATATGGGGAATGCATTGACAATGATTGCATATGATATGCAATCATTGTCCATTCATTCTCCACATCGCAAATGAAACCTTGTTTATATCTATTATCTAACCAACTTACTTAACGGCTGTTACCGAGCATTCTGATGGACCGTGTTCCATCTTTTGCAAAGAAATGTCAACGTTAAAAGTAATGGACACGTTTTAAAGGAAAGTAAATACAGTTGGACCACTAATTCGGGAACCTCTCCAATCGGGAAACCCGGTGAATTGGGTAATGCGTTTGTTACCAATTCTGTCTTTTTTCTGGGTCCAACACAGTAGATACTATAAGGACAACATAGATAGACGTGAACATATTATTTCTCAGGGCTTGATGGATTCTTGAACACCAGATCACATCATGCACCAATTCATGTGCACAAGCCACAACGCTTAGACGATTGTCATTGTAACTTTTATTTTGTTACAAATCAAAGGATCGAATTAAACAGCAAATGCATTAATTCAATTTAATGTATTGTTCTAAATGGAACTCGGCCCTCAGCTAATCGGCACAAATTCTTCTGAGCCCGACATTCCTTTTGACAATATTACTGAAACTTTTTCCCAATTCTGGCATCAAAATATTGTATCTTGAACAATGGAAACAGATCAATAACACCAAATCGAAAGTTGTCATTACACAGACAACCGTATGAACAAGTAATCTATGCACTCAGCAAATATGTAAAGGATTAATTATTTCGCGGTTAGGGTCAATGTTTACTCCGTCTCATTTCGTCTTTCTAGGTGTAATGTTTACGGTCAAATTCAATTCCTGGGTGAGATCTTTTGACGCCCCATAGCGGGTAGGAGGTCCCTTGCTGGGTATTCTATTCCCTTATTTTTGTTTTATGGGTTGCTTTCGTCATTGTATTGAAATGGTATTATTTGGTTTTGTCCTGACCCTTTGCAGGGCCATTGGTTGATAAGGAAACGGTCAAATGTATAGTGTTAGGTTGGGGAGGTGATATTTTTTCCCTTGTAAATCGTCTCTCTGTTATGTACTGATCGATATATATTCTGCCTGTGGTTCTGTACCTTGATGCGTGTCTTAATGATCCTAAGCGCCATGCCAGCAAAAGCTTTGGCTCTTGGTAGGGTCACCCATGGACAGGTCAAGGGGGAAAGACCAGACTAAATGAGGACCAACTCCCCGAGAGTAATATAGGTTGGAAGAAGACTAATAACTCTACCTGTAAAAACAATCATGTTGCGAAAGCATCAAGAGCAAAGCCATGAAGGCATACTTGCGAGTAGAAGGGTCTTCTCATGGAAGATGTATGACCCCTGGGAGTGAAAGCCGCAAGGAAGTTTCAAGGTTTACGCCTCTTTTACTACCCAAGACCAAGACAAAGATTGCCACATCGAATGTCCGCACTATGTATAAAGCAGGGATAGCAACTCAAGTGGCATCAAAAATGCTGTCATACAATATATCCCTGCTCAGTCTATGTGAAACCCAATGGACTCAGGCAGACCAGGAGGCTTGCTGCTGGAGCGATGATTCTCTACTCAGACCATGAGGAAGAGACGCGGCATTTGTGTTAAGAAAAGAATCGCAGCAATTATTGATTAGCTGGAAACCTGTCAGCTCCAGGATTATATATGCCAAATTCAAGACCAAAATAAGCAAAATATATCTAAATATCGTACAATGTCATGCCCCTACCAATGATGCGACGAAGACAAAAAAGAGAATTTCTATTTCCAACTCAAAGTCATAACTGACAAAATGAAACACAGATTTATAAGTATCATAATTGGGGATTTGAATGCAAAAGTAGGTGTAAATAATAATTGATTTGGACTTCGACAAATGAATGAAAATGGAAAGCTGCTGGCAGACTTTTGTGCATTTAATAGCTTTTTTTTATAAGAGGGAGCATTTTCCCCCAAAAGGACCAGACCACAGGACTGAGAACAAGGTATATCATTATTATATTATGTATCAACCAGAAATTTCGTAGATGACTCCAAGATGTACGAATGAAAAGAGTAGCAGACGTGGCATCAGATCACCATTTAGTAATGGCATCACGCCCTCTCCGCCTAGAGAAGTCTCGATCTTTAAAGATTCAGAGGACACGATATAATACCGACTTTCTGAAAGAAAAAGAGACATTGACAATGAGAATTCAAGCTTAACATATCATATAGATACCAAATGCTTCAACATTAGAGTGATAATGTTAGTCTTGAAGAGATGTGGGCAGACACTTGTGAGGAGGGGCCAGGGATAAAGAAAAATGAACATAAACCCTGGGTAATGCCCGGAACTCTAGAAAAGATACGTCAGGAAAAACAAGAAATCCGCTGTAAACTCGTGTCAACAAGGTCAAGTAAAGGAGAGGCTCAAAATCAGTACAAAGAGGCCAACAGAGTGAAAACAAATGAATTAGGACAGACAGGAGATCCTACGTTGAAAAACTGGCATGTTAGACAGAAAAGGCTGCTGGTAAAAGAAATGTGAAAGCACTATATGAATCAATAAGGAAACTGTCGGAAAATTGATAAACCAATTGAAGACAAAGAAGGAAAAACTCTAAATACACCACAAGAACCGTTGTGTCGATGGACTGAACATTTTACAGAACTTTTAAATCGTCAAATGCCAGACAAGCCTCCTATTATACCACCTGCAGATTCATTTAAACGTATAAATTGTGAAAAACTCAGCACAGCGGAAAACTAAAAAGTGGAAAGGCAGCTGGTCTTGACAATATACCGGCTGAAGCAATAAAAGCAGATCTTGCTACGTCAATTAAAATCCTCTACCAGCTCCCTGATAATATATGGAAAGAAGACCAAATACCAAAAGACTGGAAGGAGGGCTTCATTATTAAGCTACACAAGAAACGGTACTTGGAGGACTACAAAAACTAAAGAGGAATAATTCTGCTATCAGTTCCTGGAAAAGTTCTCAACAGGATTCTTCTTGAAAGAATGAGATCAGCAGTGGATGCCAAACATCGAGATCACCCAGCAGGATTCAGACAAGACAGATGGTGCGCTGATCACATTGCCACTTTACGCATCAATATAGAACAGACACTGGAGTGGAATACATCACTGTAGTACATAACCTTGGTTGATTATGAGAAAGCCTTTGATAGACTTTACTGAAATGCCCTTTGGAAACTTCTAAGCCACTATGGAATACCTACTAAAATTATTTCTCTAATCCAAATCACTTACGATGGAATGGCGGGTAGAGTCTTATATGGTGGACAGCAATCAGAAAGTTTTGAAGGCACACTGGTGTTGGCCAGGATTACCTGTTTTCTTCGTACCTTTCTATCATTGCTATTGATTGGATAATGAGGACTTAGACAATGGGAAAATCAAACGACATACAATGGACACCATGGCAACAACTTGAAGACCTTAATTTTGCAGACGACATCGCATTGATTTCACACACACACACACACACACACACACACACACACTCCAACAGATGCAAAATAAAACTGAGATCTTAGCTGTTGCATTGTCAAGAGTTGGTCTTAACATAAATATAACGAAAACGATGTTTTTGGGAATAGGAGCTACCAACAAAAATCCAATAAAGATTTCAAAGGAAACCCTAGAAGTTGTAAAGGATTTCTCTTATCAGGACAGTGTAGTAGACACAAATGGAGCACATACAAGGATGTCGCATCACAAATTGGCAAAACCCGAACAGCCTCCCAAGTCCTGAAGAAAAGTTGGAAATCAATATATGGGTCTCGACAAAAATAAGAATTTTTGATAGTATTGTACAGCCTATATTATTGTATGGATCCGAAACATTGAGGACGACCAAAGGCATCACCAACAAATTATAGACTTTTGTAAACAAATGTCTCAGGACGATTCAGGGCATCAGGTCAACGGATAAAGTCAGAAATGAAGGTCTTTGGGAAGCTGCAACCAATAACATACATATATATATATATATATATATATATATATATATATATATATATATATATATATATATATATATATATAATATATATATATATATATATATATATATATATATATATATATATATATATATAATATTTATTATATATATATATATATATATATATATATATATATATATATATATATATATATATATATATGTTTATATATTATATATTATATATATAAATCAGAAAGGGGAAGTGGGGATGGACAGGCCATACACTCAGAAAACCCGCCTGCAACATCACAAGACAGGTTCTGACATGGAATCCCCAAGACGGAAGAAGACCAGGGAGGCCAAGAGATAGCTGGCGAAGAAGCACGGTAGAGTAGACAGCCCAGGGAAGAGGCATAGGCCATTGATGACGTATGCTCCGACTGGGGTTGAGTGCAAGTAAGTCATTATATTGTTGTTCTTAATCTATACTGAGTTCCAAAAGTTCTGTCCACTTCAACTTTGATGTATAACCTTTAAAATCTTTTATCGAATCAATTATAACTTTCACAGACCTATTATTGCGTGTAAAAAAGCGTTATTGAAAAATTACATCACATCAAATTTTGAACAGAACTTTTGGAACACAGTATGTAAAAGGACAAAGGCCGAAACGTCGTTTGTTTTTTGTTGTTCCCTTATTCATGTCAGATTTACTCCCTTTATCTTTCTCTCTGGTATATTTTATAAGCATTCGAGTGTGTTCCTTTTAGTGGGATCTTGTGCTGGTGTCTGGATGAGGCTTTTAGGTGATCTCGAACGAAGAACATTGATTGTATGCTCTTGGAATCTACATATCCTCCCTATTTGAATCAAATTTCCCTTTGTCTTACTTTTTCTTTGGTTATTTAATTGTAATTTTATAATTTTTCACTATCCCATTTTCTTCCTTTTTACTGGCGGTTATATGACATAAATGTGATGCAGATGCCGTAAAACCTTTAAAAACAAACAAACAAGTCACATTCAAAGTGGGGTGGGGGGGGGGGGGGGGGGAATAATGCGTTCTTCTCTAGTCAGGCGCCATCACAAGTAACGGGACAGGGCAGATTCGACAGTCGACGTCACTTTGGATGTGTCTCTAGTTATCACCAAGCTTATATTTATATATAATGTGTACACAAATTCACATTATACGACATCAGTTTGGTTTTCAGTTTTCTTTGAACAGTAATCTGCATTTGCTGTTGTAAAACATTAACTACAATCCAGTTAATGTCCTTTTAAATGTGATTTACGATGTTGTAGAATTTGTTTACAAATATGTTACGCAAAACATAACAATGATGAGAAAAATCAAAACAAAAAGGAGTGACTTTTTCCGCACGATCTCTCTCTCCTCCCCCAAATGATTAAATTAATAAAGAATGACGGTGATTTTAATAATAAAAAGAATTAATCAATCTTTCTTCAAGTCCTTTGTCAGACCATTTTGAAGTTTACACTTCATAAACATTCCGTTTCATGGCTACATATTTTGATTGCCTTGACAAGAGAGTTTTTAGTTCACTAACTCTAAGACTTGTTGGACAACTGAAATTGCCATCACCTATGACGTCACCCCATCAAATCGGGAAACCCGGCTAATAGGGACGATTGGGCGGCGCTGGACACTACTTCCCGACTAGAGATCTGTTGTTTAGCAAGGAAGAACAATCAATCAACGCGAGTCGGGGTAAAGTGTATCGTCGACCTATGAAGGATTGAGCCGAGGCTGCCACTTTGGCGTTTTAAGTGCCAATGTGTTTTAGAAGAAACAATGGTACGGGGAAGAAATCCGTTTTCGTCGCACACAGATTTATCATCCTTCACGGAAAGCCATAAAGTGCACAGCACATGACCTATGTATTAATGTCATAGTAATCTAGAGGGTATGAAGGCTAATATCCATACCCACAACCCCGCTACATCATTTCTATTACATAACGCATGACTAAGATAATGCACAACTAACGATAGATACCACAATGTGTACTACTTATTACTTGATGTGCAAGACGCTAAAAAAGGTTTTTGTATTTGTTTGTTTGTTTGCTTGTCCTTATTTTGTTGCTGTTGTTGTTAACATTATAGATGTGACACTTTATTTGAATCTTTCCTTTTATTTTCTCGGTCTGCTTTTGATGCGTGCCACAAAAAATAGTTCAAATGCAAGAGATACATGATCTTGCTTTCGATTTTTTAAAAAATGGATTCCGTTTACAACCAATCACCCGCGATTGACCAATAGTAGCCAACTAACAATTAAACATATTGAACCTATCTCCTTAACCCATTTATTGTTAACATGGCATTTGTATGTCTCAAGAATGTTCCTCACAGGCGTTTATTGCTTTCAGTTTAGTTCGCCAGGTAAATCTAGCCAGTCTAGTGATGATGAGTCATAGCTTTACACTGAGAGAGGGAAACAATTTTTTTCGCAGTTTTGATCGATTTTTTCTGAATTTCAAACTAATGTAGTATTGCCGTTATTAAGTGTATCGAAAATATTTTTATACTACCAAACAGTTTATTAACAGAGTTTCCATTGATTATTTAATCATTATTATGATGTTGTTAAAAAGCAAGAGGAATAACCCATGAAATTGATACATAAATTTAAGTGAATTAAAATTTTTAAGAGAATATTTTAACATGTTCAACACTTAAGATTTTAAAAAAAAAAGTAATGGAAATGATGTTGAATATCTGTAGAATGTAGACATATAAATTTTATACCAGTAGATTGGGGCGTTTTTGAGATATCAATTCACCTGTACGTAAAAGTCAGGATTTTGAGTAAGGTAAAACTGAAATCCAATCACAGCATTGTCTTAATAGACATTTTTTTAATAAACCAGAAACATAGTCAAATGTGATTCACTTTTATTTATCCCAGAATCAACGAATTATAAGAATTCCATTAAAAATTGTAATATAAGGACATTCATTTAAAGACAATCAAAACCACTAAGAAAATCTTAAAGAGTTCTTATAATTTTCATAACCTTATTTTTGAGATATCCATGCCCATTACTTTTTTTTATCTACTTGACTTGCACCTCTTTTAATTTGTGTGCCATATAGACTGCATATAGCACATCACTGGTGATAGATTAGGATCATATTCACTTCATTAAGTATTGTTTCTTGTTCAGAGTTTTCTCATTGAACCAATGCATCGCATTTCTCTAAATTATGTACCAGTGAGATACATTTCTCACAAATTGAAATGTTTAAATATGTCAGAATTTCTCATTTATATTTATAGACAATTGTTGATAACGTCTAGAGTCTTTTAATCCTCTCAGCACGGCTCTGTACTCTTTCACAACAAATTCGACATATTTCATTTGTACTGGTGTGATGACCGTCTTCAGTGTGTCTCTCCATAACCTGAACAGAACTTAAATAAGTAAATTTAAGAAATATCTAAAATTTCCGCTTAAATTCAATGAAAGCAAACTAAATAAATGTCTCTTATAATCATATCTAGTTTTATTATTGGGTTTCTAAAATATCATGAAATATTCTCCTCTTTGTTGGTAACAAAAATAATTATTGAGATTCCTTTCCACACCCTCTATTCTTAAATCCCTGAATCTACATAATAAAGTATATATCATATGAAAGATAATTTTATCTACTTTTCTCTGATCCCTCACACTTGATGGTATAAAGTGTTGGTTTGGTATTTTGAATTTTTAAATATTTCCTAAACTTATAATTTTAATATTTATTTCATAAAAAACTCTGATTTTTCAAAAGAGCAAAACACAAACTTATCATTTAATGATGTAAACAAAAATAATTGCGTCTTGTAGAGGAAAAGCTGGTCTTTGTATCCATATATGTTTGAAAATTATAAAAAAGATGCTGCGTCTACAACAGGCTGAGAAAATTGAGCATTTTGATGAAATTTCTACTACTCTCTGCCTGAGAGAAATTCAAAGCGATGAGATTTACCTGCAGACATAATTTATTGCCAGTGCACCCCGTCTTGACAGCTGTTATCACTGTGGTTGACGGTGGATTGTTTACATTACTTGACGGTAGCCAGTGAGGGAAGAAGTAACTAAACTGAAAGTTTGGGCCCTATTTAAACGGCTGTGTCCTACGCACATTGACCCCACCCCCATTTCACTAACTTACATGAATATGTACCATAACAAAACCAGAGACTTGAGTTAAGAAGGTTATGATCTTCTCTTATGTGTGGCACGGAAGACTGCGATAAGATGCACTTGACAGGGGCGTGGCTATATTGGTTGATTTGGTGCCTGGCCCCACATCTATCTTTTAAAAATGGATTACAGTATGAGAAATGGTATATACCGCCTGTTTCTTTTTTGAGTAAGTCTTTTCTTTAATGTTTTATTATTTCTTTTGTATTTACAAATATAGCATGTTTTAAGTCAATTTCTTATTATTCTGGCACCACCTTATACTGTACTACTGTGCGCTTGATGCGAGTATACCATTATCATGTTAATGGAGTAATTCAAATGCCGCCATCCCAGCGAGAATTTTCTCATGACCAGCTGTCATTGCAAACTAAAGAGGGCATTCCAACTCTCCAGTTACCATGTCAAAATAGCCTACGTAATAAGTACCATATGCACGCGTACGGTTTCTGAGCATCTGAGAAGAAGTGATGGAACACTCATGGGCCAGGGTAGCTGCAAGTTTAGACGAGGCACGAGTGGTGTGAAATTTTGGAATTGATGTCAGAAATAAAATCTTTCTCCCACTTAATAGGGTTTGGATATCAGACCTGCATACATGTCCAAGTCGGATTGTGCAGGGGAAAAAAGTGATGTCTAGAAAAGTTTGGTGGGTTTGTTTTTTTCAGTCTATTTGGCAAGTTTTACTCACCCATTTGGCATTTTTTTCAAACATAATCTGGCAGGTCTTAGAAACTGCCTGCTGACTGCTAGGGGAGGGCATCCGGTTCACCAAAAGGTCATCGATGCTTTAGGTTTTGAGAAGTCAGGTCATCGACGACTGAGAACTTCCCGACCTCCACTTAGTTCTCGATGCTTTTCTCGTCTCGAGAATCTTGGTCGTCGATGCTTCTCGTATTGAGTCCCGAGTCCCGAGTCTCGAGACTATACTGCGCGAGCGACGCACGCGTTACTAACAATGTGTACTATCTGCATTGTTCACCCCTCTCTCGTCGGCGATGATTCCAGCGAAGCTCGAGACTTTTTTGCGTCTCGATGCTTTTTTGAGTCTCGAGACTCAAAAAAGTCTCGAGCATCGCTCTAGTCATCGGTGCTTTCATTCAATACCTAGTCATTGGTATTGGGTATTGACGTTATATCATATTTTAAACAGCTAACAAAACACAAACGTCGTAAATAGATCAAAATGGTTATAGGTATCAATGTTTTATTATTATAGAAGAGTAAAGTTGGTGCAATAAAATAAACAACATCACGTGACCATTTTAGAAGCACGTGGCAAAACACATGTTCCTGGCTTTGACAGCTCACCTTCCAATGTAAATTATAGAAAAAAATAACCATTAAAAAATGTCTGTTAGGTGTCAAAAGAAACACATATTCATAAATACTCGATCACGCGTCAAATAATATCTAAATATTGATTTTTTATTAAACAAATGGTAAAATTTATCAAAAATTACTGTCTGTCTATTTTTAGACCACGGTCAAGATTATTCACCAAAATCAATGCGCTTGTGTGAACAAAACAAGAACTATTTGAAATCTGGTTTTCGGAATAATTTAGCCATATACAAAGAATTCAACTAAATAACAATTTTATTTGTACGTGTTTGTTTTTAACTGAATGTGTATTATCTACAATTTGAACGACAAAAACGGGAGACCTGTTTTGTGCGCAACGTTGTCCGGCTGCTAAAGTTCCTAATCACCAGCAAAGAATGGCAGTCCAACTCATGCAAAGGTAAGATTCCAATTTCAGTGTTTGAGTTTGTAATTTGTATCGATTGGTTTTGAGAGCAGGAAACGATTTAGTTCAATGTTAATCCATAATAGCGTTCGGGTATTTAACTTTGGATGTCCCACCGGCATAATTTTAGAATGCGTTGTTTATTTGTTTTCATTTCACTTCGCAATTTGACTGTCACTGTCAGTGTCAGTCATTACAGTACAGCTTCACTCGCTGATTCTCACTTACAGAGTTTACATTTCCTTCACCTATGTCTGCTTCATGCTCATTCAGTGAGTGATTCGAATACTGTGTGAGAGAAAACACTTTTCGTAATTTATGACATCTTATGGGTAACGTTTACAGTCTAGAACGTGTGTCAGTCATAACTTGACCGAAAAAGAAAACAGAAAGGAACAAAAAAAAAAAAAAGCAGACACCCCCCTCCTCAGCAGGTCGAATCTCAACAAAAGTTGTATTTTTTTAATCCTCATCTTTCGTGGTGCGAAGCTTTCATCGCTTGTCATATTTTATTGACTCTCGCTCTTTCCTAACCTGATAATAGATTTCGAAACAATCTTTAGGTCTTCATTCTCTCATTATCTGTTCATGACTGGAACTGGAAAAGGAACAAGACAAAGGCAAAGGGTCTCTGCCATCGATTTTCAATATCTTGTGTTGTTTGAGTTTGAGGGATTTAAGTTGGTAGCCGTTTTTGCCACATAAGACTTTTTGTTATTGTTTTTGCTGAGAGTCGATGGGAGAAGGAATGGCAGAGAGGGAGGAAGGGGTGGTGAAAAAATGAGAATGTCTGGGAAAAGAAAATGTCCCACTCAACCCCTTATCGCATCTTTGATATTTGGCAGGTGTCAAACTACATGTATGACGTTTTGGATCTTCCAAGCCTATTCGCCTTATTTGGTCGGTAGCTGTGTGAAAGAAAACATATTTTATTGTAAAATGCAGGGAGTGCGGTCTGATATTTTCGTCATCGATATGATTATTCCCAGACAGGGTCTGCCAATAATGAAAATTGGTTATTCCCAGACAGATAGAGGGAAAAAAACCCCAATATTTTTGTATTAAAAAGAAAACAAACAATTTTAAGAAATTCATGCTCAGAAACGGAACAAGGCCAAACAAAAAAGGAGAAAAGAATAGACTCGCTCAAAAAAAAAAAAGAAACAAAAGGGGGGGGGGGGGGGGGGGGGGGGGGGAGGAAAGCGATTGAATTCGAATCTGTGCAGCTAAAATGAGCAACGAGTTTCTCTTGGCTCAAGAGAAGTGAAAATGAAAAAACTGTGCTTAAGTTTTTGTATGAGTGTTGGGGGGGGGGGGGGGGGGGGGGGGGGGGTCGTTGGGGGTTTTGTTACAGTTTTATACACATCCCTGTTAGTTCAATCAATTTTGTGGGTAATGATCAAGAGGGGCCTGGTCCTACAACTCTTTACGGATTTACCTTGGATTGAAATGAAAACTAAACCTCTCTGATTACTTTAGATTACCTAATTTTATTTCATACGTTTTTTTATGAAGAAGAAGCTTTTTAGGATTTTGTAATTCATAGGAATCACCATGATATGTGAAATGATGTCTTATCTAAATTTTGCCTCAGGAATAATAAGCGAACAATTTTGAAAAGCTCTCTCTGTTGATCGAATTATCAAAAATTTTATTGTGATCAGATATTTTATTTGACTTTAAAGTGAAATCTAGAGGCATTAAAATATATTCAATGTTTATTAGACTTTTCTTATGTGATCAGAAAGTTAAATACAGGAAATATTGATCAAATGAGTTCACCGGAAGGTAAATAAAAGCCCATTTTTTAAAAAGCTAATCGACATTGGTTATGTAATCTTGCCTTCATGATCATAAACCTCTGATAAAATTAGACCTGACCCAACGGTTTTAACAACCTTGTGGTATCTGAGTTCCAGGTCCATTATGTTTTCTAATGTTTTTATTGAATATAAGCAAACCATTAAGAAATAGGTCATGTCTATATATTCAACATTGAATGATATTTCTTCTTACATTGAAATAAGTGGTTCTTTAGAGTAATAAGGCTCATGGAACTGGAGTTTTTCCTGTTTCTGTAACATGAAGCAACAGACCTTAAATAGTGCTTGATAACTTTCTTAAAAAATAAATGGTATTTCATTTTACTTTGAAATAATTGGTCCTTTAGAGTCATAAGGCTCATGGAACTGGAGTTTTTCCTGTAACATGAAGCGACAGACTGTAACAACTGCTTGCTGAAATCTGAATAAGTTGCACATTTACATTTTACTTGTAGAGTTAGATCCAGTTATTCATTCAAACATTGGTATCTTAATTTCGAATTGTCATTTAATTAATACATATAAAGTTAAATAAATCCAATGATAATAATTGATAAAATAAGGTTATTATAACTTTTATTCATTGTTTGGTCCATATGAATTTTACTTTATGATTTTGTGTGAGATGATATTGCTTTTTATGGGACCATGGGAAAATGGTTTAGAATGCCATGCTTATCTTTTTTTTTTCAGATCTAAATAGCATTACAACAAGAATGAGTCTCTGCATTCCTTTAATTGTTCTGGAAGCATTGGCCTGCCTATACCATGGGAATTAATCAATTTATATTCAGGAAGAAGTATCATAATTATTATTATTATCATCATCATCATCATCATTGAGTCTTATCCTTCAAGATTATCAAAATGGCTTTCATGTTACTGTATCTTATAGAATTCCTCATATATCATTATGGACCCTTCTTTGTTTGTTTTTTTTTAATTGGAATTAATGTTTTTCTTCTATATTCTATATTCTTCATAAAACCTCTCAGCTTTATTGACCTAATCTAGAGACTAGAGAGCAGTGATTAAGAGAACAGGACCATATTTTGCTTTCGAGCGTTTCTTAATTTTAAAAGCAGCTTACTGTAGTTTGTAAAGATTTTTTAAAACTTTTTTTCTAATGACAGTGTCTAATACACGTTAAAACCAATGCATATCTATCCCTATGTAATTTTTAGCAGTGATCTCTCCATTTTAATGGTATTGGCTCCTGTTTATTTATAAAAATGCCCTGTGAGCTTGTTATACACTTGAAAGAAACATTTACATAGGGAAGTCAAGAAGAATATAGCAAAAGAAACCTGCTTCCTTGGTTATGAATAAGAAATTTAAAAAGAAATAGGCAATGACCTCTTTATCTTGTCTACCATTTAACTTTATAATTATTTTTTAAAGTTTATTATATCCTTTTCTATATTTATAATTTAATTTATCAGCAAGATAAGAGTACTGATGAAACCATCTATGTAGCTGATTTGTAATGGTAGTAGAATTTGATAGATGGGACCATGTGATGTTGCAGAACATATTTTTAAAAATTGTATTGCATTGTTTCATTTATCAGCAACATCATATTTAATAATGCAGTGGCTTAATCACAAACTTTCTGCACTTCATATGCAAGACAGTGATGCTTTTGTGCTACATTTCTCGAAATATTCACAAAGTTTCTGTATTTTGTAAATAAGACCATGGCGCTTTTGTCTTAACTGGTTAGTCGCAAATTCTGCCGTTGTATTCCATTTCTCGAATAAAATTCTTTTCTATTTATTCTATTTATTTGCAAAATTTCTGCACTTTATAAACAAGAACATGATGCTTATGACTGGACAGGTTAATCGCAAATTCTTCCTTTGTGTTCCATTTCTCGAATCAAATTATATTAAATTCTATTAAATAATCATTTTAATGGCAAACTTTCTGCACTTGATAATTATATGCAAGACCATAATACTAAAGTCTACACAGGTTAATCGCATGTTCTGCCTAAGAAGTGCATTTCTTGAATCAGAACCTTTTTTAACCAAAGCTTTTGCTGAGGCTCTTACATCACAGATTTTTTAAAATGGAACTACACAGTTTCAGTAATAATTATCAATTTTTTTCTTTTTTTTTTTTCTTTCTCTTTCACAGGATGAGAATACAAGCATACCTTTAATGGAGAAACATCATATCTATATTTTTTTTAATGATTTCAGTGTGAATAACATGAATATGAATGAAATGACAATAAATATGATATAAATTTATAATCTGTTTTTAATTTATTTGGATTTCACAAGTTGTGTTATGGCACTCAGATACAGCAGGACGGGTGAGACTGAGAACCAATCCTCACAATAGCACTAGAGGTCTTGTATATGCAAGATGTGATTTCCATTGATACAGTTTAAAGACTGTCCTGTTTTTATTCATTCTGGTGAACGCTGTAGGGTTGTTGTTTTTTTTTGTTTCTTGTTTTAAAAAAGATTTTTTTCTTTCAATCTAAGTCTAAGACTTGATTGAATTCTGACTCAATGCAAATCAACTTTGTTCCAACTCCTCAACTTCAAATTACAATGAACTTGTGCGCCCTTCCTTCTCTGTTAACCTACAGGTTATTGGATATGTAACTTTAATACATATATGTACGTCTACCACAATGATAAACTAGCAATTTATCTAAATATCTTGCAATCGTCTTTTGTAATAACTTTTCATTCTGGGTTACACATAAAAGTTAGCACTGCCGGGTTACAAAAGTACTTTGATGTTAAAAGATCAGCATCCTGTCATCTTACTTATATATTGGCAGGTGTAAGACTTATTCATTTTGCAAGTCATCATCGTCACAGTTTCGCACCAACACCGAACCCACTCCACAGCATCTGGGGAGCAGACTCTTGGGTCATGGTCAGTGCAGCTGAGCGCATCCTGGCATTCTCTAAGGATGTCTGCTCTAGGCACCCACATGTACACAAGCTACTCTCAGCCAGCCCCCACTTTTTCATGCTTCCAGTTGTTCTCACAAGTTTTGCCTGTGCTCTGTTCAGTGTTACCAATTCATTCCTGGGGAGCTCAGTTCCGTAGGACAGTTCTTCTCTCAGATCTCCAACAGCTTCATTTGCATGATTGTTCCACTCTCTCAACGTGGAACGCCTGTATACAGCTGCATGGTCAGGGTTGATGCTTTCTTCCATCGTGAAGCTCTTTCTCGACTTCAGTCTACTTGTCATTGGGCTGTGCCTTGGATCCATTTTCTATTCATATTTCTGGGCTTTGGAATCAGTGGCTCTTTGAATGTAGGGAGGTGCAATGCCAGCCAGCCGATGGAGGACTGGAACTGCAGTCGGTTTCAAGTTACTCTAATGATCCGGCAGGTGTTATTTTGACATGGCAGGATCTTACTCAGACTGGTGAGACCTATTCGGCTGATGAATAGCAGAGGGCTACTATGGTTGTCCTGACTGTTTTCGGATCTGCTCCCCATGGCGTGTAAGTTTTTGCCTCTTTTCTTAGGAAGTTGTTTCTTGTGGCCACCTTTGCTTTTGTTTTCTTTGTGTTCTGAGAAAAGGACATTGTGCGGTCTACGGTAACACCGAAGTACATGGGAAATGTGTTTTTATCCAATATGTTCCCATTCCAGATGTTCAGTTTCCTGTTTTCTTTAGGCTTGGCGGTTCTTTAAATGGAAAGCACACACTTGAGTTTTTCCTGGGTTGGCAAGTGAGTTCTTTAAATGTGGCCTCAGAGAGTGGCTCCAGGACATCCGTTAGTCTCTCCTCAATGGTCTTGAAATCAGAGGCCTGGGACACAAGACACAGATCATATAGAAACCCCCTGATGTTCTCAAAATGAGGTTGGTCGTTGGTATAAACGTTGAAAAGGATATGTGCAAGTACCGATCCTTGAGGGAGTCCGTTCTTTTGTGATCTGCTTTTCTTCCCATCCATTTCCACAAAAAAGTGACGGTTTGACATAAGGAATTTTATTATTGCAACTATTTTTGTGTTACGAGTTACCCTTGCAACCTTTAGGAGCAGTTTCCTATGATTTACTGTGTCATAGGCAGCTGCCAGGTCCACGAACACAGTTCATATAATTTGTTTGTTCTCGTAGAGATGACTGATCCTACCTCAATGGCGATAGGTCTGTATACTGATTTTGGAATGGGGTTGCCGACAGTTTTTGACATATCTGGAAGACACAAATGCAAGGTCTGGGTTGTAGCCTGTTATCCAGCAAGCGCTTGGAAAGGATGCTTCATGCGTCATAGAAGAGTGTCAGATTATATTGGTCAGCCCATTCCTCAACAGTATCTCCATCTTTGTTGTTCTCATTGTATCCCCTTTTGGTGCTGTGGCAGTTAAAGTCACCTATCACAATCATTGGTTTCTCACTAATGGTGGATGTAACTGGCCACTTGAATGGCGTTGGTGGAGGTTTGTTGACAGTAATATCACATTGAAATGTCTGCTTTCAATTCTGAGAATTTCCACCTCACTTACTGTCATGTCCTGGTTGTATGTCACTATAGTTAACGCTACCGTGAATGTTGCTTTCATGTTGTTTGACTAAATGCATGCCAGGGATGTTTAGTGCCACGGTCTTGTGCGTCTCTTGTAGTTGTAGACAGTACAGAGTTGCGTCGCTGGATTACTACAACACACACAACACCAACATCTTGCAAGTATCTTTAACACTTTTTTAAATCATTAATAAACGGTGATACTGACAACAATAATAATTGTTATTGTTATTATTATTATATTGTTATTATTATTAGTAGTAATAGTAGTAGTAGTAGAGGTCTTGTAGTAGAAATAGTAATAGTATCCGTTGGACCAAGTACATAAATATGAATATTTATACAGCGCATTTCTACAGATAGCCGTGAGCAATGCGCTTCAAAATGTTTCATATTTATCCCCCCACTTCAACAAGCCGTGTGGAACCATATTTCTTTGTCATACAGCCTGTTAGGCGACCCTTGTGTACTTAAACTGTCACTACACTAACCGCCATTTCTGTAGCCAGATACTCATTCAATCGAGTGGGGTAATGTGTGTATAATTTTTCACGATTAGTCACCCATCCTATTACTGATCACACTTAGCATTGGCATTGCTCGACTTTTGTGACAAGACGAAAACCGTACCGCTAAGCCATACGGTCCATTAGTTCTAGTAGATAGTATAAAAGTCTATAGTTTTGTGGTATCAGTGGTTATAATACAGTAGTGGTAGTGCAGTTATAGTTATAGTGTAGAAGTAGTAGTTGTCTTCTGTCAAAAGGGTCATCTGAGCGAAGAGATAGGAGATAGATTCGAATTTACTCTCTTCATTACATTGACCGTATGCTTTGACTTTGATCATTTGATACGCTGTAAAAAAAAAAGTATGGTCCGCCTTAACCAAAGACAAGCAACCATCTTCGTTTCCCTGGACATAGATATGGTTTTGTTTACGGGAGGAGGGGGAACCATGATTATGGTTTTCCTATAAAATAAAAGAAGGGGTATTTTGGCGATAAAAAATATGATCGTGGCCTCCCTAGCTATCTCAGACTCGGAGTAAACAGCTTGAATTTATTCGCGCCAACTTCAGTTTTCTGCCTTAGCAACATGTAAACAAAAAGTTGGTTGGATGCGCATGACATTACTAAAGGTCAATTGCAGCATAGTTCGGGTCATTTATAAAAAAATCTGGGTCACGTTTAATGTCAAATATCCGGTCACGTGATGTTGTTTATTTTATTGCACCAACTTTACTGTTCTATACAAAGTGAATTTATTTAATGTATTTTAAGTTTTAATACAAAAAAGCCATCCAAAGCTCAGTTGAAGTGCTACTTCTCGGGAATTCCCGACTTTTCCTTGGTCATCGAGTTCGGGAAGTTTTGAGTGTTGGTGGCCGATGACTTAAGGTATCATCGAGACTTCCGCTCGACACTACTGACTGCCGACTGCTAGACTTTCACTTTCACTCTACTTTATTTTACATTACCTACAAAGGACCTAAATTAAATTGTAACTTGTAACTCACGGATTGCCTTCAAAAGTCCAAAGTCAAAGTACTTTAGAGACAGGTTAAAAATCTTGAATATGAAATAGAACTGTTCCATTGAAAATGCCCGTTTATTATGCACTGTATGAATGATCTCAATGATCTGTCAGAGCAAAGACACGAGATTGAGTTCGAGTAACCAATTTCTAGATAGAGAGGTTTTAAATTAGACGTTATCTTATTTCTCAATACAAATATTATTCTGAGTCGCCTTCTGTGGTAAATTATTTTCGTCGTGATGTTTTGAAAGAGATCAATAACAATTTTTTTTTAGACTGTAGTGACTATCAACAGGTGGTCTAAGCCCCCCTTTATTTGATGAGAAAGACAAAATCGTTAATCCATTGGAAATCCAGATAGAAATTAAAAAGAAAATGTTAAAACTCTTCAAAAGTAAAAAAATGTCAGTCAAATTAACAGTCGTATAAAAAGCTTTGCTTACAACATAACATGATGTCCAATTAAAATCAGGACAAAAATTAATTAATTTTAAAACTAGAGTGTGGGACAGGCAGCAATGCTTCTACTTCTACAGCCCAAATGAGCCGAGTCAGTGTGAAATGAGCAAAACAGAATTTCTACTGAACTCTTTTACTATTTCTTTATCAGTTCCACCCTCTTTCTACAGCCCACATTGTGTCGTCCTCCCCTCTATATGCGCAAATACATTGGAGTTTTAGTCGGATTAGCCACAGGAGACTATTCAGACTCGAGTCCGAATTGCCACTTCGTTAAAAAAATTATAAAATTTTTTGTCAATTTCAATTTGACATATTTAATAAGGCCTTGAGCTTGACGACCGAGGATAAGTTTACACACTGGCAAACTAGAATTAATCCAATTTACACTTGTAGTGAAAAAAAATTGATTTAAATATTGCTAAATTGGGTACTTTCGAAAAAATGTGGCCCCTGTTGAGCGGAATAATTTTGCCAATGTTTTGTTAGCCAGATATTTTACATTGCTCAAGCAACCAATTGTTTTATGTTTCCAAAAAGAATAAAAAATTGCGGTGAGTCTCAAAGAAAATGATGGGATATAAACATTGCTACGTGCACATAGTTGCAGGTCTGAACATGTAACTCAAATTGTTATGTTATAGGCTCATTGGTGTAAGGGAAATACTCTCAAACTAATGCAATGTGTTGTCCATTACAACAATGTTAGATCAAATCCATAATTGCGCTCCATTATCAGGCCTGCTAATATTACACGTTGGTACATTGCCATCATAATAGAATAAAAATGCTTTGAGGATAAATAGCATAGTGGAGTAAGGCATGGAATTTGAAATAAATTAAATACATTATATTTATATTAACTTATATCATATAAATATAAGCAACTTACCTTTACGTTGGATGAACCCATATTTTGGGAGATCCCAAGTGTCATAGTTTTGACACCTGTCAATAATAGTGAAAATATTACCCAGGATCGGTAGTCCACTCCTACCCCCATCCTGATTACATGTTTATGAAAATTCAAAACATTCCCTGTCTCGGAAAGAAGTAAAAATAATTTTACAAAAAATCCAATGCGGCAACCTAGTTGCTAGTCAAAAAATCAGTACAATTACTCTGCTCGGCAGGGACCACTTTTGATAATTTTTTTCTGCATTTATTATTGTTTGATTATTATTATTATTTTTAACTCATGTTTACTTCATATTTCTTGTGAGTTTGCTTTTTTAAAATTTCCATAATAATCAGATCCCAGTTTCTTCAATTTTCTTTGGGGTAGTGTGGAGGGAAGGGGATAGTTTTGATATAATGTCTTGGGGTTTTTGTTGTTTTTGTTTTTTTAATCAACACACATCATTTCAGTGACTGGCACCTTCACAAACAGAGTTGGACACCACTGGAAAAAGTCGTTTTAAAAGATACGCTGGACTTGCAAACACAACTCTCATCTCATTTAGACAAATTCATGTGGAGGAAGATACATAGGAAAACAGAAGAGCAAATTTCGACAACATTATTAATTTTATTATTATCATTATTATATTTATTTTTAATAGGCTTTATAGAGCAAATGTGGCAACCAGGATTGGACCCAGTTCCGAGGGAGATCAACCCCCAAATAGTGCAGAGATATCTATAAACATTTCTTTACTTTATAAGTTGTGGATGCATACGGAATCTCTCCCATCTTTGGTCTAGGTTCTAAATCTCGAGTCTAAGTTGAAGAAGGTGAAATGCTGGACTGAATGGTTTTGTTTATATATATATTCCCACATTCTGCGTGAAATCGCTGAGGTATTATTCACACACCCTGAATGAATTGCTAAGGGCATTATTCATGCATTCTGGTATTTATCTTGCTGCATGAGTTATGTGAAGCATTATTTTACTCCTGGGTGTATAAAACTGACTGCACTACCACAGCCTTTACTACTATATATGGGATCACCACTATTAACACTACCACCATAACTATAACTAAATCACAATTACTACCATCACCGCAATCACAAAATGATCAAATACTTGATATATCCTTGTTAAACTAAATAAACCAATATTGGACAATGATTGATCAGTCTGTGAACCACACCATGAAAACCAAAATGAAAAACTACAGAGCAGTGCAGTGAGATATGCTTTAACAAAGCAACAAATTTTCATGATAAAAAAAAGTAGTTGATGCTCATTAGAAATAATTAGGATGTTTACCTCAGTGTAAAATACCATCTAGGGTTAAAATACCAAATCTGTACAAAGGATTAACTAGCCTTTTATAGAGATACCAGTAGATCAATGTCAAATGTGGTCACAAGTAAAATGCAAACTTGGCCGTCGGTGTATCATCCTGACAGTTATCGTTACTCATTTTTCCAAATACTTTCTGCTTATTGATGGAAAAAACATCTTGCAAATATAAAGCTTCTGAGTAAAATTAATTGAGTTTTAACGATGCACCAGACTATAAAAGTTTAGGAAAGCACTAGCACCATAATTATTTTTTTTCATTTTCTCTTCGATGTGCTCATCAACAGTAATAGTAATACCCAGTCTGAGTTGGTCGATTTTATTTGAAGAAAAAGAAGATCATCATCATCATCATCATCTCATCATTCATAAAACTATATTTCTTTGGATTGGATTCCATTTTCCAGTCTTTCTCCATATCTTGGATTTTGTTAAGATCTTTTTGGAGATTGTCTGCATCATTTCGATTTTTATTCTTCTATGTATATAATATATATACGAGGCTGATCTTTTTGGAGATTGTCTGCATCATTTCGATTTTTATTCTTCTATGTATATAATATATATACGAGGCTGTATAAAAGTAGACCTAAACTGTTCCTTGTGGGACACCCGGTAGAAAGTCTTACTGATGTCCAATAGTAATGCATCTGTCTGGCCATTATCATTTATGGTATTAGCGAAGTCTGTTATATGACCTTTCAGTATTTTCCTAATAAAATCCCACGAATCTTATTTGTATTCCCAGACTACATTGCCTCTTGTGGGAAAAAACTATTAGCCTCAATTAAAAGGAAACAATGACAAGCTCTCAGGATGGGTAAGTGTCTTGCTTTGTTATCCCACTGAATCTTTAAAAACTGAATTTAAGTGATGGTGAACTTTATCACGTGACTAGCAGTATAAGAAATCAATTTTGTGTCATAAGTGATTTTGCATTTAAGGTGGGACTGAACAGCTTTTAATTAATTGTAATTTTTTTTATTTGTTTAACTTTGCAGACCTCACCGTTATCTGCAAAAATTCACTTTATATATTAAAATATAAATAATTTTGTTAACTCTAAATTTGAAACATTTTGTTTACAGATACAGCTATGAGGATGTTCAGGCTATGTCAGTAGAGATTCTGAAGCACAGTAAACTGAGACCAAAGCTAGGCATTATTTGTGGCACTGGATTAGATGGACTGGCTAATATTGTTCAGAATGCTACTGTTGTGCCGTATGAATCTATACCTGGATTTCCAGTCAGTACTGGTATGAAATATAGATGATAAGAAATGAAGGGAACATTACATTACATCATACGAGTATATAATTATTTGATTTAGTAGTAACTCAAATTACCTCTTATCGCCCTTTTAATACAAGGAGGTTTTAATCGTTGAAATACAACTATGCATATAAATATTGAAGACATGCTATTTATACTGAAAATTTCCTCTCAACAACATTTCGATGGCCTCGTTCACAAACTCTTCATTTCAGGAGAGCCTAGATATGGAAACGAGTAGAAAAACTTTTAACGATATGTAGGTCCAATTGACAAGAATAGTTTCGTCACATGTCAAAAGAAAATATTTTCTAAGGACAGTGTCACAGAATATTTACTGACATGATGTGTCATTGGTTGAAGAAAAATCTGGGTCTTAAAGTGGAAAACTGGAGTTGAATGGTTTTTGACTGAAGCCATTGATATGTCATGTGACTTTACTGATTTGAAATTGTCTTAATTTTGTATTGTTTTTCAAAGAAATAAATTGTGTCTAAATGATGTAGAGAAAGTGCCAGATGAAAACAGAAAAATGATCAAAGATCTCTAAATCTATTATATCAGGCTAGACCTGATGCTTGCAATTGAAATAAATGCCTGTTATCAAATTTCAGTTAAAGCAAATGCTTTCATTGAGGAGAATGAACTCTGTTTCTTAAAATCCAAAGATTTAATTGTCCTAGGACTAATCACCCTGGCTTTAAATCCATCTTCTGTTTCTTAAAATTCAAAGACTTAATTGTCCTAGGACTAATCACACTGGCTTTAAATTTAAATGCATTCACTAGTTCTTAAAATTCAAAGACTTAATTGTCCTAGGAATTGTTTTCTTAATGTAGTGCGTGCAAACTAATGTGAGTAATGTACCATTTCTCATCAGTGAAAGGTCATCAGGGCAAATTTGTGTTTGGCTCTATCTGTGGCAAACCTGTCTTGCTGATGAGGGGTCGTTTTCATTACTATGAGGGATATCCCATGTGGAAGGTAAGATTTTACTTATTGCTGGATTGAGATGCCTTGAAGTGATGCGAGAAAGAAAGTTACATTAATAATTAAGAATTAAAAAAAAAAAAAAAAAAAGTTTGCTGGTTAATAAATTTCAAAATTTTAATATGTATGATAAGTAGATAGTTATAGGGAGGGGGAGAGAGAGACAGAAGAAGGGGGGGGGGGGGGGAATCGAATCTAGTTTGAGTTATCGTCTCTTGGAAAAATAAATCTGTTACAACAAAAAGGAAAAAAATAGATATTGGGACGAATTCTGATTGGAAGAAATTCCATTATTGAATGTTATACATTGTCAAGGCCTCCAGAGCAAGTTGAAGAAAAGAAAAGGAAGGCATTATATTTCCCCATAGATTCCAGTGAATTGAGTTTCTTTGAAAATTCATGTGTGACCAATGGTATCAAAAATACCTTAGCCGAGGTGACCTTGATGCTTGAAATTTAATTTTAAATTCAACATATGAAATTGAATAAAATTTTACAAACTAAAATTTCCAAAATTCTGATAGTTTAATCTCAACAGAATTTGTGTAGTTCATTCTGACTTAATATCAGTTTGACATCTTGAGTCACATTTTGATTTCATGCTACTTCCAGGTGGCTTTACCAGTGCGAGTCATGAAAGCCATCGGCATCGAAACACTGTTGGTGACTAATGCTGCTGGTGGATTGAATCCCGAGTATAAACGTGGGGACATCATGGTGATTAAGGACCACATTGATTTGCCTGGATTCACAGGAGAGTGCGTTCTCATTGGGAAAAATGATGAAAGGTGAGAATTAATCATCTGACCATCAAATGCCACATTTGTTAATGGTCACCCTATCTCTTGGGGTCTTGATTACTTAGTGGTTAAAATTTTGCCCCCAAGCAAAGGGACCAATATCTATCTCAGGTGTTGTTGAGTTATTTTCTGATACCTCACTCCAAAGGATAGCAAGCAATTGCTATTGTTCATTTCACACTATAGAAACAGAGATAAATTCCAGCTCTACTTACTTTTGTTTTTGTTAAATATGATAGAAATTACTAAGCAACAGACTAGCATCGAATTCAAAGAGAAGTAAGCAAACGCTTCTGGTGTCTATTTAATGAAACAGAAACTTTGTTTAACTCTGGCTCGATGGGCCTTATTTATCTAAAAGGACTTCCCTTTTTGTGCTCAGTGGACAGATTGCAGTAGTAGATCACTTATAAACTATTGCGTTTCCTTTTATCTTGACTTCAGTTTTGTTTTGTTGTGGTCTGAAGCTACAGTCAGAAGGGAGTTTGAGAAGGCAATTACACACTTAGCTGGTATGCCTATAATAGAGGCATTATGCACACCTAATTGGGGGTGATTCAGTTGCTTGATTTTATAGATCTGCTGGCAAGTACTTTACATCAGACTAGTTTACTATCCAAAAAGTAGCGAGTAATTTTGTCAGTCTATTTAATGCTATAAAATCCAGCCCCATTGGCTTTTATGTTCCGAAGTTTTCCTTTTTTTTTTACACTTTTTATTTGTTTTCTTCCTCCATGTCAGATTTGGGCCCCGGTTCATTGCTACAAATGGGGCCTATGACAAAGAACTTCGGACACTATTTATGGAGACAGCGGCAAATATGGGGCACTCGAACATCATTAGAGAGGGTGTATATGTGATGGTGGGAGGACCTACATTTACCTCCCTTGCTGAATCAAAACTTTTACGCATGTTTGGGGCTGATGCTGTAGGTGAGATACAATGAATGATCTTAGATTCAAAACCAAACTGTTTATCAAAATGTCATTTTTCATACAAAGTGGAAAATAAAGATTGTCTACGTTCATCAGAGTCAAAAGTTTAGGAGCTGGCACAAAGAGACTTAATCAACCAAACTGAGTATTACTTATCATGTACATACATTTTCATATACAGTATAGCAAAGTCAAGGATAACATTAAATCTGAAGTTATACCTTAAGTCAACTAACATATCAATAAAAGTCTGAAAACATGTGAATGATGCATTGTCAAACAAAGCAGTTGCCAAACAAAGCAGATGAAAAAAATGGAAGTAAAAAACTCAGCCTCCTCAATTAGGTCATCGATAGTTGGGATGATTTAATTCTTATATTCTTCACTTTAAAGTGATACTAAGCTGATAGAAGCTGCGGATTAAAAACAGTAATGAACAAAAATAAATATAACAACTTTGAACAAGAACAAAATACCAAATGCTGAATATTTCAGGCTCAAAGCCCTTCTTGGCTTTTGAACCTGAAATGTTCTGTGTTGAGAAGTTATCATTTCGATAATTTTTTTTTTGTTCATATTATTCACTTGTACAGTACAGCTCGTTTACAATGGGCTCGGTTGCAACGGGAGCTTGACTACAGTGGGAAATTTTTGAATCCCCGTTCTACAGCCTATATTATGCATATAAATCATGCATGGCTACAACAAGGAAATATTTCTTGGAACACGGCTACAACGGGGGTGCAAGATGCAAGTATAATACCCAGTCGAGAAAAACTACTTACTCAAGAAGAAAAGAGGAAGGCACACATAATTTATAGGAACGGGGATGAGGTGGGAGTGGTGGAATTGCAGTTCGTGTGTTACATACCTCTGTGTATTTTGTGTATCCACGACCATGCAGTAAAAGGCTAGTGAGAGGCGCATGACTGACCGATCACCATGTTAATACACTTAGGCCTAGTAAATGTTACGCATTGAGTGAGGGATGTGCGTCTCATGACTAATTAGGTAACTGTACCCAATGAGAAGGGAGATCATGAAGAGTTCTATGTGAAGTTTGAAACTAGGACTGTGTGCTACATGAGTTTTGAAGTGCACTTAGTAAATGTCAGTGGCACATTTAGAATGGGTTGAAAACAGAAGAAAGAAGGAAGGTAAAATTAACCGTTACATTGTTCCAACCCATCTTGTGCCCTGAAGTAAGTGGTAAAGGGGATGAGATATGGTGATTTACAGGGGGGGGGGGGGGGAGTTACAGGAATTAAAGTCACAGTCACTCTATCCGATTTATTTAATTAGGGAGGTAAATGGATATTTGATTAGGGAGGTAACTTGAAATGTGTTCCTTTTGTTTTGGTTTGTTTGTTGTTGTTTTTTTTCCCCCAATATTGGCTCCCTTCAAATTCCTTATGCGTGGATATAATGAGTGGGACTCGGCTACCATAGGGATTTTTTTGCTAGTCCCAAAGTCCCTGTTGTATCCGAGTTCCACTTTACTATTTGGGAAGCATAGAAGCAGAATTTGTATCGATGGATTGAGTTAAATTGCTTTTACTGCTCTTGATGAGGATGGCGGAGTCTTTAGTTACAAGGATCTATGAATAATTGAATAAGTAATGATTTTAAAGTCACTAAAGGTTAATTTAATTTTTTTTTCTTCACATACAGGAATGAGTACTGTGCCTGAGGTAATCGTGAGCAAGCACTGTGGCATACGAGTGATTGGTTTCTCCTTGATTACTGATATGGTAGGGTTAGAGGAGGAGACTCAGATTGAGGTTACTCATGAGGAAGTTTTGCAGACTGCCCATGAAAGAGCTAACCTCATTCAAGAAATTGTATTGAAATTCATTCAATTTCTTGATTGAAACCAAATTGTTCATAAAGCAGCTCCTTAATCCGTTATTGATTTCTTGTGATAGAAACTGATTAGCCAGAAGAGATTTGATATTTATCAAGAAATTGTAACTTTTTTTGTGTCTATTTAAAAAAAAATATTTTTAATGAGAATAATTGTTTGTTATGAATTTCAATTGCTAAAATACGAGTTTTTGTTTGATTTACATACCTTCCTCCCTTAAAAATTGGAATTTCCCCGCATTTTTATTTCTCTCATTTTTTAGGGATACTGCTTTGCTTTTATAGACTCTTAAATTCTTTCTTGCATTATTTTTGTAAAGTTAATAAGGAATATTGGTTTGACTTGATTAATTTGTGAAGCCTTACCCTGGCATATTCACGCTTCATCATGTCTTACACATGGCTCAAATTTCATGACATTTTATAAATAGGCTTACTGAAATGCAATACAATTGGGTATGTTTAAGAAATACCAGTCAATGATTGAACTTAAGACAACATTTTTACCTTTCTCAGAATTACTCCAATTTATTTTTAAAAAATTCTCCACTTTTTTAGTTAAGGTTGGTTTGTATTATTGTGAAATATCTTTTTCATAACCTTAACTGTTCAAAAATTATATGATCAAACTGATAAAGTAATTTCTTGATAGGAGCAAGTTTGGAATCGAATTATAAATACGGAAATTGAGAGCGCAAATGATTTGTATTTTCCATAATCTTCTAGATCTCTTTAGAAATGTTTCAGTATGACTCTATTAAAGGGGGTGTTGCTTGTCTACATACCAAAATGTAGTTCTTTGCTTAAGAACCTCTAAACCTTCAAAAAATATTTTTAAATGTTTTTCCATCAGGTGGTGACATGGTTAAAATGCTCAGTGTTTTACACATTATTTTACTTTATTTTGAGTAGATCTCAAAACAGATTCTAGTTTAAGGCCTGATATTGGCATGATAACTCCTGAGCACATCCTCTAACACCTTAAAGAAGCTGATTTTGAGTTTGTTTATCATACTTTTACATATTCAGCCTCTAAGTATCCCATTATTAGGCTATATCAGGGTCTGAATTTAGAGGATAATTACAAAGCAAAATGTCCATACTCAAAAACTAAAGCAGCTGATTTAAAAATCTATGTGTAAGGTGATAAATTCTATTAAACATTGTGGCAAAATTGCAGCAAATTCCGGCAGTTACCGATTGAGATCTACTTAAAATAGTGAGAAAAGTTAGTCAAAAATGACATTTTGAGAAAAACGAAAAAAAATACATTTCATAATATGCCTAAAAAAAAGAGTGGACGCATTTTGTGCGTTAACCTACCTATTTTATAAAATTTTAAAACAGTGATGGATAGAAACAAAAAATAACTGTAACGTCTAGTTTCGATTTAGATGTTTCCAATGAAACCAAGCTTTGCTATGTTAAAATAAGCTTTGCTATGTTAAAATAGTGAAAAATATGGTTGCTACGGGGTAAAGTTGGAGAACTTTATTTTCTTCATATTTTACCTTATCCTAATCAAGGGTAATTTTAGGAGTTGTAGACACCTTTTTGAGTTTTGAAACTAAGAAAATAGATTCTAGAGATATTTTTACACAAGAATCACAACAACAAAAAAACGTTTTTCATTTGAGTTTGTTTTTTTCTGAATCTCAAAATTTGAGCAGCACGGGACCCACGGATCACCTTAAAGCATGAGAACAACAACATAATTTGCATTTAATTGACTTACACTTTTCAAATATCAGACAATCTTTTTAAGGTCCTACAATTTTATTTTTTTTTATACTTACCTAGTCTAATAATTTATTGAAAAATTATTTGGTTATACATTACCTTTGCAGCAATACTCACATTAATTGTGACTTCTTGTCTCAGTTGGGTATTATGTCAGAATGAACTACCATTTTTTTCTAGACTTTTTTTCCCTTGATCTCAACCTTGCGATTTTATCCGGTTCAACTAATACTAGTATTTTTCTTTGTCTATGTCAGTCAAGAATTAGGATTCATGGTTATATTGTTTTGGTATTGTAACGAATAAACAAGGACAGAAGTCACACATCGCTAATGCAAGATTTTGTCTTGTCCACATCTGCCTAGTGTGTAGTCTTCATGGCTGTTGTTATGAAATTTTAACAAATAAATGACGACTAATGCTCATATTTATCCATGTCCATGTCAGCTAAGTGTTTAGGCTTCGTAATATTGAAACGGATTAATGATGACTGAAATCTTATGTCTATCATAGGTGCAGTTTATACACCAGAGTGGCTTATGGATTTGATTTTTTGAAGTATATATATATATATAGGTGGTGTGGCTTATAGTCCAGTGCATCTTATAGTCCAGAAAACTTTGTAAATGAAAATAATTAAACTTCAAGTTAAAATGGTCAGAATTAGAAAATATAAGTCTTTTGAAGTTAAGAAACAAAACTCGCTCTCCTGAATGAACTATATATTATTCAGATTCTATCATTTGTTTTTAAAATTTATTTTAAGCACCAGGTTCACCCCAACATAATACTGCTTTGGAGGCGATTGCTCACAATTGTGTGAAAACAATTGTTTGATATTGATAAGAGTAATCAGTAGAACATTAATCTAATCATTATGAGTCATTAGTTACTGTAATACTCAAGATACATATCTGACATCATCTATTACCTGTTAAAAATATAATATTTTTATTTATTTACCATTCTAATGCCAAATATGTACATACTTAAGATATCATGATTTACATACGTTTTGATCAATCCCGAAGTTTAGGTTTGTAATTGTAATGTAAATTTCAGTTTCGTTTAATTGTAAGTTTTGTATTATATGTCTTTGATTTTTAGAGATATTATTTATCGTTAGTGATTTTTATTTGAATCTAATGCCTTTTCTTTTTCTTTTTTTTTTTTGACTGTTGACACAATTTGTGAATTGCAATTATTTTCATCTGTTTATTATAAATTAACTTTTATTTATCAAACTACGTAATTATATAGCAAATTGCTTCCAATTGATCTTGTGAGAAAATAGTAGTTATATGTATCGTTAAGCAAAGAAATGTTGATGTCATTATATATTTGAGATATTTCAACTTGATTTTTAATATTCATCATAATCAATATTGTTCTCAAATCATTTTTCTTTTTCTTATTCTTCTCTTATTGTTAATATTAGAATAGAATTATTATATATTATTGGGGTTTTTAAAAAAAGTGTAATTCAGTTGCAGCTTGTTTCTGGCTGTCATTCTTTAGACAGTTTATCGGTCATCAGGGCCTTCTCTGTTTTTTTAGTTTAACGTTTCGGTAGCCAGTCAAAATCCTGAATAGTGGAAACTCCAGTTTTGATTGGCTACAGAACTAAAAGGTAGACAAAGTGTGCCAGCTCTGAAAATTCATGCAAAAATCTCAAATGGAATAGAGGATATATGCTCATTCATTAGGAAACTAGTCTGACAATGCAACACTATTTTGGCTTTTGTGATTGACATCATCTTTTTATAAAATATTCTTTTTTTTTCCCCCATTATTTCTTTCCTCCCAATGGCGCCTTTATTACACTAAATCATAATAGATAAATGGTATCTGGTGTATTTTTTAAAAAGTTTGTCTGTTTATTCAGCTCGGATGATGACAGAATTAATTACTAGATTGCAGTTAAAGAGTTTGTGACACCGAAATGTATGAAACAAAATTTTTAGATTGAAATACAACTCTGGACTCAAACATTCGTTATATTTCAATTATATTAATTGAGTTATTTGCTTAACTTAAAATTGACTCATTTATGGCCACGAATTTGGTTGTTTCAATAGTTGAAATTATATTACTCCTTCTCATTATTGTAAAAACTGAGGTCACATAAAACTCTGCCTAAAATTGTATCTGTTAAAATGACAAAAAATGGTCGTTTGAGAAGCATAATCACTTCCAACATACTCGACCTCTGGCATGGTGCAGTACATACTCTAAGCATTCTTAATTGGTATTTAGCTATTATGCAAACGATTCATAATTGGAAAAATGTTTTTGTTTTGTTTATCTGATAGAAATTGAGAAATGTTGAATGTTTCCAGGTCTTTTACTGTTTATGGTAGTCACTCAATATAATGATAGAGATGAAAGTAAAAAAAAAAAGATCATTGCTTCTCATCCTAAATTTCATGTTGAAGTAGATTCTTTATATTATGATATTTATACATATTTTAAAAATAATTTATAATTTTAGATTTTAAATTACGTTACCATTATGCAAGTTGACAATCATATGCTGCTTCCTGTACATGTTACGCATGTTCTTTAAAAATATTGCTGCTCCATTTAATGATATTAATATTATTTAACAACTAGTTACTGCTGTCTAGATGTTTATAACGTGCAATCAAAATTAACTTTATACTTTGATATAGCTTATTGTCAGATGTTTTCCTAACATTGTATATCTGTTCATCTCAATAATTTAATTTCTGTGATAATATTTTACTTTTATTTTTATCTTATGGTGTGATAGAAATTTACACCTTTTTACCATTGCAACAATTAGATGCTTTATAATTACTTTATGACTTAGCAATATTTTGAAATATGATATTTATAGATACTTTTTATTAGAAAATACAAAAATTTGTCTTTATGCGTTCGTTTTTTTCTTTATAAATACTTTGGAGCTGATTCTCAATTTCGAGAGACAATATTTTTTCTTGTAAATCATTTCTTATGGGTACTTATATAGTCATTAGTTTTCAATATATTATACTTTGTAAATATTGTAGTTTCCTTACTTCATGGAGGGGTTCCTGATAGCTCAGTTCGTAGAGCACTGCTTCACATGCAAAGGGACCAAGATCGATCCCGGGTGCAGTCGATTTTTTTTCTGACCCCCCTGTCTCCACAGCAGTGAATGGGGAGCTGGGTCTTTTTCACGCTATAGAAACATGGATCTAAGAATTTTTTTATTTTTTTTTCATGGAGGGATCCTTTGCTTGTCCCTGCATGGGACTCTTAGGGCACGGCCGTACTGATTCTCATTTGAAGACAAAGACAGAAAACAAATTGAAAAACAGATATAGCGGATAGAAGACACAGCAAGTGGTCTCCCTGCCAAAACACCCGAACCAGAGAGAGAGAGTGATTGGGGGTGACATGTACCAAAACTTTAACATAGACTAATCTTCATGTATCATTTGAACAAAAAAAAATCTAGCATTTCTTTCATTCTCGGACACTGAACTTTGGTACTGATGTCATTTCAAGAAGCTTCTTTCTCATTCACACTGAATGTTTTGGTAAATAAATAATTTCTACAAGGTCAAATCAAAGGGATGAAATTTGGAAAGTTAAAAGTCCTCACCATGCTTTGCTTTTCCACACTTCATTCCTACTCACTCATAGGTATGTGTCATAAGCAGGTTTTGCGCTGCTGGTTTACCTGCTGGTACCAGTTTTGAAAAGTCTTAAATTTAATTTGTAACTGTCTGGAATCAACGCTTGTTATCAGCGATTTGTTGCTGGCAACAAGAGCAGGTAATTTACCAGAACGTCTGGGCAATTGTTTTCCTGCTCCCAGCCGCTGGTTTTGTCCTCTGGCACTATTGGGTGTTGAAGATTACACCAGTTTTTTTATACGAATAAGACGGTGTTCTGCAGCAAGTTAAATGAGGAAAGTCCCAAGGTTTATGTTGGTCTCATCATATGCATCAAAGCAGTGGTTTAAAGTGGTAGTGCATTATCACTCCAAAAATATGACTAATACTAATATAAAATATTGGATGAAAAAAGCGTTTTTTTAAATCTGAAAGAAAAGATAAACAATGACAGTTTACTATGTAAATGTGTGATTTATTACAAATGACATAGAGGATGATATTCCTTTAAAATGAAAATGTGATTGTGAGCCAATATTGACGTGAAGATAAATTCCCGCCCCATAATCTGTAAACAAAAAGCCTTGATGGATTTGAGCTCCAAATATGTACAAGTGAAGATTCATTCAAACTGGTCTTTGTTTTTAAGCAAGTACGCTGCCAAAAATTCAACAGGATTCGGAGGTCTGAAGAAGAAAAATGGAGTGAAAAAAAAAAGAAATTTAGTTAATTAAAATAAAAGCACATTATGTATCATACAAAAATAGCTGGCTATTTATCCAAACTAACTACATTTTGTGGCTTGGATAAACAAAGTGTATCAATCACATGTTTGAAAGATTTACTCTCATCACATTAAATTCAATCAAAAGCATCAATGAAATAAGTCATTTCTTACTCGATGTTAACAGCACAAACATCCAAATAGCCACTGTTAAAACTCAAGAATAGCTTCCTATAAATTCTTATCTCAAACCGATTTGACAAAATTAAAATGTATTGTACATACTCTGCCATTCTGCAAAGAAAAGAATTTCACCAGTATTGTGTATTATTATTGCAGGGCACAAAATATAATCTCTTTTTATGACTAAGGGAAGCAATTGTTTATCACAGGCCGACCCCGCCTCTACTGTCCCCTGCATGTTGGAAATTATCATTGACCCTCAAAAACGAGAGTAAATGGATGATTGATTGTATGAATTAAATTTTATTTTTCAATTGTTTTTATGAAAGAACATTCATTGGTAAAATTTTACACAGTTTGCTTGGATTTGCATACAAAAAGGAAGAAATTTTGAACAACACAAGCTGAAATGACATTATAGAGGGACTATCTCTACATCACCAATTTGAAAACGGAGAGAAAAACAACTTAAGTTACAACTACAGTATTAACACACCGTAATTATTACTGTCATCAATACTCAAATACTTAAAAGAAATAACAAAGTGATCTTCTTCATGAGTCTTCTTGCAAGAAATGATTATACATCTTTTAAAAATGTGTATACAGATCAACACAGTTTGTGTGAAAAACATTCACTACAAATGAAAGTTATGAGAAGAGTAAATTGAGAGGCCCAAGTTAATGTAGGCAATCCGAGATATTCTAGAGTAAAACAAATATACTGGTATCTTAATTTCTTATATATAGGACAACGTAAAACTCAAGTAATTTTACATGATTGTGTACACCAGATCTACAGTCTAACAAAGAAATCAGCTAAGGCCAATTTGTTTGTTTTTGTTTTTAAGGGTTTTACGGCGCTTGCAACACATTTAGGTCATATCAGCGCCAGTAAAAAGGAAGAAAATGGGATAGTAAAAAGTTCTAGAATTACAAATAAAGCACCCAAGAAAAAGTAAGACAGGGGAACTGGGAACAAATAGGGATCAGATGTAGATTCCAAGAGCACACTATCAAAGTACTTAGTTTGAGACCACCTATAAGTCTCATCCGGACACAAGCACAAAATCCAACAAAGAGGAATACACTCAAATGCTTACATTATAAATTCAAAATAAAAATATAATAATACATAACAGAGAGATGATTTACAAGGAAACAAATATCATCTCCCAAAACAATAACTATGCATTTGACTGTTTCCCTCCCAGCTAGGACTCCGCCAGGGCCAGGACAAAACCAAGTAATCTCAATCCAAGACAAAGACAGAAAGCATGTTGGAAAACAGATATAAGGGGATAGAAGACACAATATGTACCCCCCTGCCCACTATGGAAGGTCAGGAACCCCACCCAGTAAGGCCAATTTGGGCTAATATGGAACCTGTGACAAAGTGGCCGCCATTACTGCTCTCTTGGATGAATAATAAACAAATCTATAGGTAATGGGAGAAAATGTGTCCTGCATGGTAGAAGTGTGGATTTGAAACAAAATTCAACTTCAAGGGCACTGATTGTATCTAATTCTGTCCTTCTTGCTCTTTGACAGATTTCAATTATCTCAGTTAATTTTCAATGAATTTTGAAAATGACAACCCCCTCAAAACCCTCGAACTGAGAAAAATAGTCCTAAACATTGATAAAGATTTCAACAGTTTTCGTCCTAAGACATGCTTCAGCCAGGGAGGAAAAAATTATTGGAGGACTTACGTAGTTCACAGCACTTTTATTATGTTACTTAATCTTCTATCCATATCATTGGTTGGCCAATTCAGCCTTGTCAGTTAAATGTACGGAATTCGCTGGCCAGAAAATAAACATTTTCATTGGATCAGAACTTTGGCCGTTTTGCCGCAAGTTCCTAGCACTGGCTTCATTTTGCTTTTTAATTTTGTCTATTATTTTTTTTAAAAATTATTTATTATATTATTTATATCAATATAAAGGAGGGGGGTGGGGGGAAGGGTTCTTTTTTATAATTTTCCCAATGGGACTTTTGCCCTTCACTGCTAGGGACTTGTGGAAAGACTCCCAGAACTTCCACGTTGACTATTGATTCGAAGTTGGCGATTACTGCCATATTGATGTCAATCAGGGTTTTTACTAAACTAAAATGTACAACTCTATGATGAGTTTAATTACTAGTGAAATATAGGGTATCTCATGTCACTATAGGAAGAATGTGATTATAACGGATGCTATATGTGGGCTGTAGTGTAATTGATAATATTGGGCATATAATCTTCTTCAAGTTCAAATTCAACGTCTTTATCTGCAAAAAGTTGAATTACCCATCACTGCAGATTGGATTATGAAATATTGAAAAACGATCAATGTGTACAAAAGTAAAAGTGAACATTTCCACAAACCTTTCACGGGCCAAAACTTGCATGCCAGACAAAAGGATTGGCACAACAGTCTGATCCAAATAAGCCCTTGTTGGCAGAGATTGTAGGTCAACCTTGGGTCTCTTGGTTGGTGCTTCGCCAGCCTCCTTCTCACTCATGATGATTTTCTGGGAACGAATTAGTGGAGGAGTAATTCTGCATCAATATCAATGTGCAACAAATCCATGAATTGAAATGATGAACATTTTGAATTGTCAACTGTCAATTCACACATACTCAATTGAACACACCAAATGCAATCAGACACATCTAATCATACACATTGCAAGGATGGTAATACATTCTCTCTCCAACTTGATAGATCAAACTATAGTGAGTTTTATTCTCCCCTGCCTCCAACCCAAACACACACACACACACACACACACTAATATTGCCAATACAAAAGAAAGAAATGAAAACAATAAGTGATTCAATCTCATAGACGATATATGACACCAAAAAGAAAATGATCAAATTCATAGTTCGTATTCTAATACAATCATTTCGTACCAATATCAGCATTTCCTTCTTGGGTCCATGCCTACCAACCGCAGTAGGCCTTCTTGTGTGCAAGCAATTGTCACAATGTTTTGACAGTGTTAGATGTTGAATTGCGTTGTTATAACGTATAGATAGATCGAAGATGACGTCACTCAGGTCTTTGTTATTGGTTTTTGCCATCCACGTTTATGAGTACTTCTCACTAAACTGTATTAACCAGACTATTATAGTTCATGGTTATACATAGTTTTGTGTGTTGGTCCATCATACTTCCGGATGGCAATGTTGTGAGCTTCTTAGCCAAGCGCATACTAACTATACAATGCCTCTTATTTTTATTTGTTTATGTAATAGTTTGGTGAAAAGTAGTCAGAATCTGGCGGAACCCGGACCCCCGGTTGGCCGGCATGTATTCAAAACAGTTTATCTGATCAGATCTAACTTAATGAGTGAGTATAAAAGCACATCAAACACACCACAGACACAAACACACACAGATAGACACACATACATAAAACACATGAGAAAAAAAAAAGTTGTCAATCAAATGTAATCACTCTTGAGGTTTTGTTGCTATCACATGTGCGTTTACTTTCCTTCCATCTTCAGGTTGATTATTCCTGGTATATATGAAACACTGTGCAACTAAACGCATATTCAACTCTTTGTTCACAAATGGGAAAATTTATTTTATTCCAAGAAAAAGTCATTTAGTAAGGTTCATTATTATTTTTTTTACCAAATACAACTCAAAAAAAAATTTAAAAAATACAATCTTTACCTGTATATTTTCTGGTACATCTTGAACATCTGTGGGTTCTGAATGTGTGACATCACCAGCAGAAATAGGCCGTGATCCTGCGTCTGAAGGGTTGGCAATGACAAAATTGAATCAATTCTAATATGAAAAGCTACCCCCTCCCCCCCCCCCCCCCCCCCCCCCCCAATTAAAAAAAAAAAAATTAATAACTACAATTAGTACATAAACATTTAGAAACTGAATGACATTTTCATGTTCAGTCACTTAGAATAACATATAAATATAATAATAATAATATAATAGAGTTTACCAGTGATCATAGATGCTGTTCTACAAATACAGCAGAATTAATTTAAACCGAAATTTTGGGGACCTTCTAAAACATTTCAGTTTAAAGACATTTTGGTTTAAAGCAAGTTCCCGTTTTGCGATGTTTTTCAAGTGTAGTAACTATTTAAGGAATTTGCTCATTTAATCCTATCATGGGTTTCCCCTTAAATGGAGTTGTTGAATAAATGCTGTCTTCGTAACCATTTTTAAAAAATGTTATTTTATTATTCTTTTTGTGTGTGTGTGTGTGTTTAAAAAATAGTTTTCGGGTTTTTCGTTTTCCATTCAAAATTGTTGAAAGAGTTGAGTTTGGGATGCCGTGTATTTTACATATCTCCGTCTAGCTCAATTTATTTTTCATCGACTTCACATAGTGTTTTGATTTTAAACTCCAACATGTAAGCACAGTGCTTTCTTTTGGACATCTTTTAGTAAAATGTAAAGCTAAAATAAGATCGAAAGGTCTTGTGTGATAATTGATAATGAATGATGCGCAGCTACTCAGAGGTGAAGTGAAATGGAAATGAAAATGCGTGTCAATGCTAGGCTGTCTACTACACTCCCCTCTTTTGTTGAAAAGCCATTAGGTTCAAAGGCCTAATTACATAGACCCCCCCCCCCCCCTTTACACACACATTTAAACAAACTGGAAATGAAATGGCATGTCAATGGTAAGTCCCCTACCCCCCCCCCCCCCCCTCGTGTTGAAAATCCAGTCATTTCCAAACAACGACTTCTTATAGTAGACGATGGTTCCAAAGCATCAACAAACGAGTGAGAACATCTCTTTTGCGTGATTCTACACCCCAACTCCCCCTCTTTCCTCATTTTTCGCCTGCCAGTCACCCGTCGTCCTCCTTTTCCAGTCTGTGCGATTGTCGTGTTGGCCAAGCCCAAGTGCAGTGATTGAAGTGTTTTCCTACCCCCCACCCTCATCTTATGCTTACGGTCTTTGTTTATTATCGGGCATTATTACGTGTGGCCACCTTCCCGAATTTTTGAAGAAAAATAGAGAGAGAAAAAAGGGAAGGTGCTCTCAAGTTGTTTCGGTTTAAAGAAAGTAATGCTTAGAAGTATTTCGGTTCATCGTAAGAATTAGTACAAAGATAATGAAGGAGCTAGTACAATTTATTACATTCTTTGCGGTTTAAGGTATTTTTCGGTTTAGCTTCTTACGGTTTAAAGTAATTTTACTGTATATGGCTGTTATATTATCTCCACGGGCAAAAGAGCAGCACGAACCGTGCCCCTGTACTAATACTAATGTCGCTCCATCAATTAAAAAAAAATATAGAATTTAAAAAAAAAATTTCTTATCGAAAAATCATAAACATCAGCTCAGGCTTTCTCAGTCTGTCTCAGAGAAACAGACAGTAAAAGATGAGGTTCGTGGCTAGAAGCCTGGTATGTTTCTGGCATCTAAAGATTATATTTACAGAGAATGTGTAGTAAAATAAAAACCATTTTAAACATGACCAATGTTTTTGATCAATTAATAGCACAACATCAATGGCACTTTCGTAAAAAAAAAAGGTCCCTTCCAAGCAGAGTAATTTTACAGATTTTTGACAAGCAACCAAGTTGCCACATTGGATTTTTTGTAGTTTTTGTTTTTTACTTCTCCGAAACACAGGGAAGTTTTAAAGTTTTGAAATAACATATAATCGGGAAACAGGTGGGGGGTGGACTACCAATCCTGAGTCATAGTGTCACTATCATCGACAGGTGTCAAAACTATGACACTTGGGATCTTCCAAAATATAGGACCATCCAACGTGAAGGGAAAGTTGTTTATTAAATATTTAACAATTAAAAATATAATGTATTTATGTCAAATTCCATGATTTACCCTTGTATGCTAATTTATTACAACCTAATGCATTTCTATTGTGAGGGCAATGTCCGATGTGTGCATATTAGCAGGTCAGATAACCGAATGCAATTATGGACATTATTTTGCATTGTTTTGAGAGCATGACCATTACAACAATGAGCCTATAACAATCTGGATTATCAGACCTGCAAATATGTGCATGTAACAGTGTACATATAATCATTTTCTTTGAGACATATCACCATTTAAAAAATTTTTTTTTTTTTTTATCATTAAAGTATTAAAGCACATTTGGCGGCCTTTTCCATTGATCAATATAAAACATTTGGCTCACAAAACATCAGTGAAATTACTCCACTCGGCGGGGACCACTTTTTAACAAAAGTACCACATCAACAAGCATACTGCGCTGTGACAGTGTCTTTGTAACATTTCTTTGGATGCAGACTGTAAGAATGATGCTGGAAACTGGTACAAATCACTTTTTAAGTCTTGAAAGTCGGAGGAGAACCCCCACTATGTCACTTTTTTTGGGGGGTCATATTTTGCCACCTTGTTTATATTGGAGATCCGCTATTTCATTTGTATGGCACAACTTGCCAGGTAGAGGTTCACCCTCAACCCTCCTCATATTTTCATTCTCTTTACTGGTGGTCTTTCAAACTATATAATAAACTTTAAAAACTGTTTTCTTTAACATCTTTTATCAGGAAATTTCTTGTCAATGAACCTCAGAAGGATACTATTCTGCCAGAGCTACCATAGAGGTCTAGCAAAACCCCAACAATTTTAGTTTTACACTAAAAAAAAAAGAAAATAGAAACTTGCATTCAAAAATGAATGATGACATTTTCCTGTCAAAATACATAATACAAAAATATGATATTTGATTATGATCATAGATTGTGTTGTTCAAATAAAATGTCCATGTTTTCTTTTGAAATTGAAAAATAAAAAAGGCGCACACTGCCCATGCCCCCCCCCCCCCACCCACCCCCAATTCTATTAATTCATTCATCAACTTCAACTTGAACCACTCGATGACTGGTACTTTCATAAAAAAAGAGTGGTCCCTGTCGAGCAGAGTAATTTTACTGATATGTTCACTTGCAACAATGTTGCCACATTGGATTTTATGTAGACTTTCTTTTACTCCTTTCCGAGAGACAGGGAATTTTAAAAAGTTTTCTAAAATATATAATCCGGAAGGGGGTGGGGAGGAATACCGATCTCATATTTTCACTATAATTGACAGGAGTCATGACTATGACACTTGGGATCTTCCGAAGTTGTAAATATAATATTAGTATTAGTACATTTAGCAGATATATATATAAAAGCTTAAGTTTTTTAAAATGTTATTAGAAAATATAATGTTATTATTTCAAATGCCATGCTTTACTCCTCTATGCTAATTTATCGTAAAATTATGCATTTCTGTTGTGATGGCTATGTACCGACATGTACATATAAGCAGGTCATTGTTGTAATATGGACAATAATTTGTGTTGAGAGTATTTTTCCATTACAACAATAAGCCCATAACAATATGGGTTATCATTAGAATCAGACCTGTAAAAAATATATGGTTTGTTTTTCGACAACATTAAAAACGGGAGGCCATCCGGAAGCTCCAACATCCCCAGTATTCTTTTTTATAATGTTCTAGTTCTAGAAGGGGGTTTGGGAGGGGGGGAAAGTTTTTTAAATTTTTGTTTAAAGTCTCCCCCCTCCCAAACCCCCTACAAGATCAAGAATATTGGGGATGTAGGAGCTTTCGGAAGGCCTCCCTTAAAAACAAATTTGGCTGCTAATTCGGCACTATTCGGGGGTTGATGTCCCTGACGGGAGGGCGGCCATCTTTTTATGTTTACATCGAAGATTGGCCAGATAGGTTTGGTTGAGTTAATCCAGATCAGACCAGTTCCGAGGTAAATAAAAAAGTTGGCAGTTCTTTCGTCAGGGACATCAACCCCCGAACAGTACCGCTAATTCTCATAATCAACATAACACATCTGGCTAACAAAACATCGGTAAAATTACTCTACTCGACAGGAACCATATGTTTTACCCGATGATTAACAAAAGAAAAGAGTAAGACTCAGGCAACAAAGTACAAAGTCAATAATACAATTTGAATTTGAATACAAATACAAAGACAGAGTAAAGTCAAAGTCAGTTTATAAAAGTAAAAGGGTAGCCACAAAAAGACAAATAATAGGGATATATTCATGGTAGCTCTTTGCGTGTTAAATAGAGAATATCTGTTCATTTAAAGCAAATTCTATTTTCTAAAATGTTATACACAACAAAATATGTCAGTTTTATGGTTGTTCTGTTTACAAAGCAACAAGCTTACCGTCCGCCATTTTCTTGTTTCTAAGGGGAAACTGATGATTAATGCTAGTTCTCGCCCTTGACAATGAAAGTCATGCCATTCAGAAAATTTATATGCTGGGATCTTTTTTTCTGAAAGAACGTAGCAAGTTGTTGATTTTGTGGCCATCATCATCATCATCATCATCATCATCATCATCATCATCATCATCATCATCATCATCATCATCACCATCTTCATTATTACTGTTATAATAATGATGATGATAATAATACTAATGACTGACTTAGTCATTATGCATGGCTTAAGGCCTTTCGCTTCCTAATCATCCGATCGGGATGCCTCGGTTGCCTCTATAATTATCTGTGTCATTTCCTTCCACAGTTCATGGTCTTTTGCTGTGGATGCTAAGTTCATAAGGTCTTCCTTTGATTTTAATTCTTTGTTATTTTGAAGGGTTTTTAGGCCTCTATCGAGGACAGTATGAATTGACTTGGGTGGTCTACCGTGATATTTCTTGTGTCCAGATGGGGTGAAAAAAGTATTCATGGCTTTATTAGGTGGTATATTTTCATCTCTTCTGAGTATATGCCCAAAGCCAAAAAGCCGTCATCTTGCCTCCAGGATTTTAATGGATAAGTGTCTTTCATTGCATTTTTCATAGAAGCGTTTGAAAAGTCCCATGATTGAGATTTTTTGCTAAGATGAGGGTCATTAAAATCGAACGATATTTGTAGGACGAGTTTTCTGGCCATTTTTAAAAATTCAAGATTTTCCAGAGTACGGCAGTTAACTGGTTAAGTAAGTTTGTAGATCCGAGGGTTGATGGAAAGTCGTGCATCTCCCTTCATAGTTTCTGAACGAATCGTTCTACAAATAAAATTATAATCAAATAAAATCTTAAAAGTCTCAGAAATACACTGTTTCATTTTTTATTTTTCGTTACAAAGACAATGCCTTTGTCAACACGTAAACACGTGCGACAACGATATCGCCCCTATTTGGATCACCCCCCTTGACGTATGAAATATACAGTGGTGGGGGCGCTTAAGTGCTCACCTAGCAGCAGAGGTTAACCTGTCGACCGTCACTAGACCATCCCGGAAAGCCATTTGATTTCGGGCGCCTCACGTCGGTCTGACGTGGTTCAGCGCGAATTGAATGGTGATCCAACCTGGCGCCCGAATAGGGTCGCTTCACGGCGTGCCTACCGGACACTCACATCGCGCTCGGAAGACTGATTCGAGACCCGTTTGCTGCGGTTCTATATACTCTTGGCAACTGTGTCTGCCTCACACTACGGTGCAGCCTCCTCAAAATTCCAGTCAGGGTCTAATTTCTTTATCAGTCGCATAGCGTGGCGACTAGATTGTATAAAGTCGAGACAATCCATGGTCTCCTGCCACCGTTTCTTCCTTCCTTGTACAGCATTTCCAACTCCTCCGTTCATATGGGGTGAAGAATTTCTGTTTGTTCCGTGGAATGGAGCGGTGAGCGCTCTTTACCAACAACCTGATTATGCTCAAATCTGATTATGTTCTATGACTTGAGAGGATAAATAGAGCAGACCTGCTCGATATAGGAAGTAAATTCCTCCCAGTTATCCTTCCTGAAGTTCCATCTGCAGAGTGGGAGAGACTGCACCCTCGGGATTGTCAACCCAGCTGTGACAAGTACTGGCCTGTGCCGGCTATGTGGGAAGTCGCCAGGACTGTCCGCTTAACCTGCAACGGTTCCCCGTCGCACCCTTCGTCCCAAGGGTGAGGTCAGGAGTGAACTCCTTATTATGGCAGGTGCCCCTGAAGGTACCCTTGGCCGTAGGATCCTACACTAGGTATAGATGATTACAGTCCATCCATGAGTGAAGTTGTCTACCCGCCTCATTTCAGTCTCGATAGCCTAATCGTGGTGAGACCGGTGGTATAGTCCAAGTCGCTCTAGGTGGTTTGTAAATGTGCAAAAACAGCCCAACTACATCCACGGATATTTTATCCAGTCCAGAGCTGTCGTAACGCTCTCTATGACCTTTACATTCGAAGGCTCTTTAGCATTAAATCTAACATCTCCTTTGAGCCTCGAAATGTCCTCTCGCTGGACCATCGTATAGCCCGGGATCTTGAATCAAGAAGATTCTGCGCCTGATTAAAGATGGGTCTCCTGTAGTAGGAGAATGTCAACGCTATGGACGCCATTGTAGCTTTGATAAAAGGTCATTTTTGGCCATACTCTGACTCGATATTGAGAGACAATATGTGCGTCTGGTCGCTGACTCTGATATCGCATTTTTCATCTGAAGATGTATTGGGATTTTCGCTGATTTCTCGACAGCGCCGACGACCCTGGCGACACAATCGCGGTGTTATTTGGCTAGGAGGCCGACCGCTTCGCCATTGAATTTGGGAGTGCAACGTGCCTTCAGAACAGAATTTGGCTTTGTCTTTTCTTGTGAGGGCATGTTAAAGACCAAGTTTACATTACACCGCTTCCAGCAAGTATGGATGACTTGAAAGATCGAATAACAGCTACAATCAACAAGGTGGACCGTGACATGCTGCGGCGCGCTTGGGATGAATTCCCATAAATGGAATGTTGCTTGATGTTGTCTGCGCAACCGGTGGTGGCCACATTGAACATTTATAATACATGAAATAAAAACTTGAAGTTTATACTACACATGTGTCAAAATCGGTGTTTTCTATTGTTTTTATTATTTAAAAATCGCGTGATAGTTTTGCCATTATTCTTTTTGAATCACCCTGTATTTTAACTGTTATACTATTGTGGAAATAATCATTAGATCAAAACGAATCTTTAGAGCCATAACGATCAAAATCGACCCGGTAAAAAAAGTCTCATTACCTAAATTAAATATCATCCATTACAGATGATAATGCGTAAATCATATGTTTTTTTTTTTGGTTTCTTTTATTATTTTTGTTTGTTTGTTTTGTTTGTTTGCACACGCATTTTTTCGATTCGATACAAAAATTAAATCAGTTCACCCATAGCTAATCTATTTATTCCATAAACTATCATAATGCGCGAATATTGGTTTACAAACCCGAAATTATGCCTACAGTCCAGTAATAAAGTTGGTTGGCAACTCATTGTAATCGGTTTATGACCGATCATTATTCCCTAGCAGATTTTATTAATAATCATTTGGGCCAACGGGTGATAAAATTACTCTTAATTTAGGAAAAGGTTTGCAAGTTACTCGTATATCAATATGTAAATTTTTGTTTAATTTGTCAGTAATTTCGTGTTTGTTGGCAAAAATTTAACATTGCTGTGCGATATGTTTTTTGTCCTCAACCCTACAAAAAAAATAAGAATAGTAGATGTCGTTTATGAATTCTAATATGAAAGAAGAGGAAATGGAATGTGTAATTTACTTTTCAAATTATTGAACAGCAACAGTTTTAATTATCTTAAAACTTGTGTTTAATGTTTAGGAATTCAGTTGAAACATTTTTCATGGAAGAACGAGAATATTGATGATTTAGATCATGAGTATGATGATAATGACGACGTTGATAATGATGATGATGATGATGATGATGATGATGATGATGATGATGATGATGATGATGATGATAATGATGATAACCAGAGCATGTCATTAATTCAAAATCTGTCAATAATTTTACGAACAATGTTGATGACCATTTCAGTCATCATTTACATTATATAATGTGAATCACGACTTTTCACTTACATCAAGGAGTAAAATTGTTGACGCTTGTGTGTATTACCGAAGGATTATGGATGCACATATTTTTAGATTAAATTGTTTTCACGGACATAGAGGCTCATGAGAGCTTGCTTTCCACTTCTTCATGCATGAGTATGACTGACTGGTAATGATGGTGATGGTATTGGTCGTGATAGTAATGATAATAACGATTAACGTAATGATTAAGAAGTTGACATCAACAAAGATCCAACGATGATAATGGGGTGATGTGATGATGCTGATAATGCCAATGATAATGGCCGTGATAATGGTGATGATGACGATAAACGAAATAATTAGGAGCTGACATCAACGAAGATCCAACGAGGAAGATGGGGTGATGTGATGACGCTGATAATGATGGCGTTGGTAGTGGTCTGTATGGCGGTGATGTTAACGTTTACTTTATTTTTACGACGTTGACGCCAACGGAGATCCAATGATGATGATGTGATGATGGTGATGATGGTGTTGACGGTGGCCGTGATAGTGGTGATGGTAACGATTGGCGTTATGACAACGTCAACGAGGATCCAACAATGATGATGCTGATGATGCGATGATGCTGATGATGTAGTTCATAGTTGTATTAATGGTTGAATGACACTTGCGACTACGATATGTTTATGATGAATTACACTTCCAAGCAAGTAACAGCATGTGTTCAACGTTAGTTTCAGTAGTCTTTTTAGTGTTTTTGTTTGTTATTTATCAATTTAATTTAATGTTATTCATTAATTTGTTGTTTTTTTCATTATTATAATGCGTATTACTTGTCACAGTTAAATCGGATTGACTCAAGATTAATTCAATATGAATCAGTGGTTTTGTTGTCTACTCAAAAGATTTCAACAAACACTTAATACCGGATTGGGGGGGGGGGACTTCGGTTTGTTTGAATGAGTATCAGTGGGTGAGAGATAGAGAGAAAGAAAGAGAGAGAGAGAGAGAGAGAGATATAGATAGAGAGAGAGAGAGAGAGAGAGAGAGAGAGAGAGAGAGAGAGAGAGAGAGAGAGAGAGAGAGAGAGAGAGAGAGGGGGGGGGGATTTGGTGATTTCGATAATGTCGACTTATCTGTTGATGAAAAAATACCTAATTAAATTACAACTAATCATCTCCCTCTGCATAACTAATCATAAAAACTACTATAATACTCTTTTAAATTCCACAACGATGGATCTCCCTGAAACCTTTGTGACTCAGGTGTTTTTCTTGCCGTTACAAACTCCCACAGCGACGTAAAGCGAGAGCTGAAAGCTTTGGTTGCGACGTATGGACATTTATCCTGAAGGTCTTTATAACAGTTTACAACAGCCATGCCGAAGTCATGGAAAGCTCGCTTGTTACCGAGATCATAAAGCTCTATCTCCCCGGCTACAAACGGTAAAATTCCGTACAGATACAAGTCATCGAACTGAAAGATAGGGACATGTTCTGATGCCTTCACAAGACTTGAAATAGTACTGACAGTCGTCAGCATAGCAAATCCCTTGCAGTAAGGACGCGTTCTGGATGATTTTGGAAATATACTTTCATCAAAGGCGTTTGGACCGGACCTTGGAATAGGCGCATTTTGGACAAGGAAACATAGCATTGCTTTTTCTCCTATTACGCTTGAAATGGCAGGAATTAGACCTTGGAGAAGTTTATCCGTGTCCACGAAGACGTCTTCGTCGAGTTTGAAGACAAACCGAGCTATAGGACAAAACGTGGTCACCCAACGAAAGCCCATCAGACCTTTTTGAGTTCTTGCTTCCGGTTTATCGGAGAATTCTCCCTGGACGATATCACCGAATTTTTCTTGGTCTTTATCGAGATTTCCTTGAAAATTCGGTGATGAGGTGAGTCCTACTAGGAATACGTGGGCTATCGTGAATGGTTGAAATAACGAGGCTTTTACGAACGTACTTCGTATTCTTTGCCTTTGCTCGTCGCTTTGAGGGATTGTGCTAATTAAAAACAGTACATCGATTTTATCAAGACTCTCACAAATAGATGGGTTGTTCATTGCATAATTGGTTGCTGTTTGATCGGACAAATTATCGACTGGACGGCCGTAATATTCTGTTTTGAATCGTAGAAGTCTCTCTTGAAACCCATCAGCGTCAATATTCGAAACCACATCGTGTTCTTGGTTCATTCCGACCACTCCATTCATTTCCCCAAGACTGTTATCGTTCGCTGAATTCCTCGAGTTAAAATTAGTGTCGTCACCAAAACGATTATCAAAACGGGGATCTAGACCATACGGAATAGTATTTTCTTGTGGCTGTTCACGCTGTTCATCTATAATGTTCAAATTTTCTCGTCTAATCCTCTGGTTGTCCTGTCCTAATTGTTTGAACTCTGAGCTGCGTTGGTTAATTGTTCCAAAATTATGATGAATTTGATTTTGCTGAGATTGAAATTGTAATCCTAAACGGCCCTGATTATTTGTATTTTGTACTCCTGGACTGGGTAACTGATTATGATTCTGTTGTAAATTGTTTTGTGGCTTAAATTCCTGTTCAACAGGCATTGCAGGAAAATCTAATTCTCTAGGGATTTGACCAATATTGTTCTGTTGAATTTCTTTGTGAATGTTATTAAATGTCTGAAAATTATTATCTATTGCAAAATGGTTGTTACCCGTTTTTGTCAAAACACTGGTATCCGTATTAAAGTCCTTAAGAACTTGCTCTTGTCCAACTGTCATCCGCGAATCGGCGTATTGGTTTACACTCCCTTGCCTATAATCATTTTCAATATTTATTTTGGACACTTCTACTTCAGTGTTTGAATAATCTTCTAGATCCTTTTCTTCTAGACTGTTATCATAATAAAATTCAGCCTTTTCCTCGTCGGCAAGTGTGTTTAGGTCTTCAGTCTGGAATAGGCCATCAATTACAACCGGTGTGCCGGCTGTATACAGAGTAGGCAAGTCGTGATCCGGATTACGGATAAGAATATCCACCTGAAGGAAAAATCGTTTCTGTTTTTCATCGGGATTCAACGACCCTGAAGTAGAGACAATATCTTGGATAAGAAGTGAAGACCCTTTGACGTATTCCCCTTGATGGCACATTGGAACATCCTGGTCTTCCGAAGATTTAATCTCTCGGACTGCGAATGTATCTATTCGATCAGAGGAGTAGCAAGATTTCTTGATGACAAACCAAACCACAGTGATGATGATGACTTGTATGATGATAGGGGCTATTTTACTAGATAGGCCCCGTCGACGACACCCAAAACAGTTCCAGCACTGCCCGCTTTTTATATCGATTGGTTTTGGTCTGTAAGATATAAAATAAAACAAAAAAAAAGAAGTGAGACACCCATTCACAATTAATTTTAATAAAGAAAAAAGTAGTCCTTCAGAGCCATTAGACTCATGGAGCCGGAGTTTATCCCAGTGTCTATAGCTTTAAACGGACAATATAAATTGCTTGCTATTCTTAGGATAGTAAGCAACGTTCTTCCAACGATCATTCAAACCAAGGGACCCAATCACTGCTGGGTGGACATTGGAAGGAGGGGGTGTTAGAAGAAAAAAAAAATCTCGATTTCACCCGGGATCGATCCCAGATCCATATGCGTGTGAAGTGAGTGCTTTACCAATTGACCCCCTTGAAAAAGAAGTAATCATATACAAATTTCGAGACCATTGAATCAAATTCCAGACAAATAATTGGTTTTGGACGGTGTATAGATACTGTTCTAGTATAAGTTTTATCTTATTGTCACAGGACGACCCAAATCTATCTAACAAATATGCAAAAGCTGCATTAAATATCACGGACCGTGTCAACAAGCACTTTTAACGTTTAGTGTAAAGTCATTACTTTTCGACAGCAGATATAAATCAAAACCGATCTACCCAAAATTGGACAAAGGTGGAAATAGGTACGGACGGCAACCAACTGATCTCACTTGTGTTGGATTCGAATAATATGCCTATTTATAGAAATGTCCCTTACGCTCCTAAACAAAAAGAAAATTGTGAAAAAAGACACCCCCCCCCCCCACCCCACCCCCACTGAAAAAATAAACCCAACAGAATATAACAAAATTAAAAAAACAAAACAAAAACAAACAAACAAACAAAAAAAACTTTTTTAAAAACGAAAATATAAAGACCATTAACGAATTAGCCAAAGCATTGTGGAGTCAATGATAACTATGTCACCATAACAGTTCATGAATATTGTAAATGTCAAGCCACCCTGGTCATGGTCATGGAATGGGTGAATAACTACAATGTAGACAAGCCCGAACAATAGACCTCACTTAGTTACTATTCCGGGGTGAATATCGTTGAAAATTGAATTTAAAATCCTGATTATGAAATATGAGATAAATTATTCCGCTATTATAGAAATAAAATACACCGTGTAAAATCGATGAAATGAATAAAATAAATAAATAAAAACATAACTAAATAAATAAATAAATAAATAAGTATAAACAAACCAATAAAAAAGATTTTTTTAAAATTAAATATTAAAAACAACAACACAACCCTCAAATTTCGTCATTTAATCAGATCATATCATTGTATCTCCATAGTTGTGGAACGGAACAGAAAAGAACAACTTTGCTTGATATCAATTGAGTCGGGCAACAGTATGTCACCTGAATAATAACAATAATAGAATTTTTTAAAAATAATAATAAAACAACAACAAAAAACAACAAAAAACAAACTAAGCAAAATACCCCCCCCCCCCAACCAAAAAAATACCCCAACAAAACAACAAACCCCCCCCCCCCAAAAAAAAAAAAAAACAACAACAAACAAACAAACAAACAAAAAACTTCACCTTACAATAAGTTTAACGGCCCAATTATTGATGGGTGAAAATCTATTATCATCACCATAACAATCATTATCGTCATTTGTATTACTAGTGCAATATTTGCGGGGAAATAAAGCCTATTACAATCAAGCACTCGTCTATTGTAATAATTATACTACTGTATTGTGGAAATTAATATAGATCAAGACGTAACATTTTAGGGGCGGTTTGGATCTTTTCTAAAAACAATTTAATTACCAATATTGGGTGCTTTTAATCATTCTGTATCGTCATTATAGGTTAAAAACATTTATGGTGAAAAAAATTAATTATCTTTGTTGATACCCATTTTGCGACCTAATTTGTCGTTCCACGAAAACTAATGAAGGAATAACCTCCATATTCTTCCCTCTTGTCAACATTGTACCATAGTGTGTCACCATAGAGAGATTTTACGGCTTTAGCTTATGGAATTTTTATTAGAAGATTACAAAGTTGAGAATCGAAATGTTATGACAAAATTGAGGTTAAAAATTCAGAATTAGGATTATAATTCAAAATTCACATATCTTATCCAAAAAATCTCTCTATGGTGACATAATACATTATCTCTGTGATAACTGTGGGAATTTTCAGACAATTTCTTTGAATAGATTCTGAGAAACTTTTGACACAGTATCTCATACCCTTAGAAAAATGACATATTGAGAAAATAGCAAAATACTCGTAGCTTCCCGTTTTTCACACTTTTCTTACTACCTGAACCATTTTCGACTGTGTTTTTCGTGCCTTTATAGTCTACTTCAAGAATTTGGACTTCAATTATATTATTTCTAAGATAATAAAGAATCATTCTCCACCAAAATATAAAAATCAATTTTTCGAAAGATTTTCCTAATAATTAGACCCAACCCGCCCCTTAAGCCATCAACCATCAAAATTGGTCCGGAAATAAAATCTGTAGGTGCGTACAAATGAATCTGGCAACATGGCGTACATATGGCGATTCCAAACGTCAACTTATGGACCGATCATTATGCCCCAGTAGGTTTTCTAGATAATCATTTGAGCCAACAGGTGATAGTTTGACCATTGATTTAATACAAGTTTGTTGGTTTCTTGTACACAAATGGGGGAAAAAAATTTTTATAATTATTTCTTTGGTTTACCAGTTATTCTTTGCTAATTGGCAAAAAAACAAAACAAACTAACATGAGTTGTACTGAACAATCTTGACCCCCAACCCTGTTTTATAAAAGAAAAAAAGAAAAGATTATTCAATTGTTATTAATGTCATCGTCATCATCAACATCATTATCATTTAAAAAATATATATTATTATTGTTATTATTATTATTATTATTATTATTATTATTATTATTATTATTATTATTATTATTATTATTATTATTATTATTATTATTATTATTATAATTATTATTATTATTATTGCTATTTTTATTATCATTATTGTTGTTGTCAAATGATCGAATGAATGAATGAATGAATGAATGAATGAATGCGTTGATTGATTGATTAATCAATTCATTATCATTGTTTTTCTATTGTAAACAAAGATGGATATGAAGCTGGAACGTCCCTCTGATGCTAGTATCGTCTTCTTAAAAAAAGAAATAAGTTGTCCTACTTGAGCCGAAAATACCACCGACATATCATCGAATTCATATAAGGATTTTACGGCGCTTGCGGCACATTTAGGTCAGTTCAGCTCCAGTAAAAAGGAGGAAATGGGATAGTCGAAAAAATTCTAGATTTACATTTAAAAGCACACAATAAAAATTAAAACAAAGGAGAATGGTTCAAATAGGGAACAGGTGTAGATTCCAAAGCATAGCATCAATGTGCTTATTTGAGATCACCTAAAAGTCTCATCCAGACACCAGCACAGAATCTTACTAAGAGGAATGCACTCAAATGCATACATTATACATTCAAAGCAACACCTATAACAATACATAACAGAGAAACGATTTACAAGGGAAAAAAATCATCTCCCAAAACGTTAAACTATCCATTCGACTGTTTCCTTCCCAACCAAAGACTCTGGTCATGGTCAGGACAAATCTTAGTAATCTCACTGCAAGACAAAGACAGAAAGCAATTGAAAAACAGATGTAGGGGTATAGAAGACACAGCAAGTACCTCCCTGTCCACTATGGGAGGCCGGGAACCTCACCCAGACATATATAATGACATCACCCGCCAGTATAAATAGATAATGTACATAAGGTGTGTAGTGTGTAGAACATATTTATGAAAACCACGGATAAAACTGTATAAATGCGATATTTTCTTAATGGTGTTTTGTCGGGTGGGGTAAAGCAAACATAGATTTTTCTAGAATAGAACATCTTTAGTTTTTGTAAATTAAAAAAATTAATATTCATGCTCATGAATTTATATATGAAAGAAAAAGTTGAGTTTATATAGAGAAATATCTACTTAACATTTTCAAGCACTTTACAAAGGATCCCTGGCCAACAGCAACACTTAACATGAAGGACGACACAAAACGCCTTTTGGCGATTTTACATTTTCCCCCGACAGAGACAATGCTGTTAACGGTCAGGTACTCATTTTACTACACCTGAGAACGGTGAGAGAATGTGAGTAAAGAGCCTTTTCCAAGGACTCAACTATGCGCTGCTGAGAGCGGGACTCGAACCCAGGACCGATCCAAAGGTGAGTGTCATACCGCAAGCCCACATAGCCGCACAACTTAATTTAAGTCATATTTTAAAAAAAAAACAAAAAAAAACTATAATTCTAAATGT
>NC_088360.1:8863045-8873045 GCF_034508935.2 Berghia stephanieae | reverse complement strand
TCATGACGTCGATTTATAACAAAAAGTCTGAAATCTTGCCAGAGATCTACTAAAATGCAAAGCTGGCAGTCAGGAATTCAAACTTTGTTTTTAAGGGTTTTACGACGCTTGCAACGCATTTAAGTCAAATCAGCGCCAGTAAAAACGAAGAAAATGGGACAATAAAAAATATGAATAGAATTAAAGCACCCAAGAAAAAGTAAGACAAAGGCAACAGATGTAGGGCATACCATCAATGTGCTTAGTTTGAGATCACCTAAAAAGTATCACCCAGACACCAGAACAGGTTCCAACTAAGAGGAATACACTAGAATGTTTAAAAGATAATTCCAAAACAAAAAATATAACTATTAATACATAACAGAGATATGATTTACAAAGAAAAAAATATTATCTCCGCAAATTGTCACTATACATTTGACTGTTTCCCTCTCAGCCAAAGACTCCTGCCAGGGCCATAACAAAAAAAACAAAAAAACAAGTAATCCCATTCCAAAACAAAGACAGAAAGGAATTCAGAAAAAAGATATAGGGCATAGAAGACACAGGAATTAAGTGACTTCCTGTCCACCATGGGAAGTCAAAAGACCCCACCCAGAATTCAAATTTTAAATATGCCTAAATATAATGTTATTCAGTCATCATTATTCATTTTTTTCTCTCCTATAATAATAAAAAGATAAAAGGGAACAGAAGCTAGAATTTATTGTACAAAGACAGATGGTGTGGGCGTTTCGTGTTTCCCCTTTGTCAACAAAATATGAAGAATGAGACTGAGACACTAAAGATGAATGAGAGATGCAAGGATGATGTTGTTAAGGCAAATATTTAAATCTGAAAGGTCCACATATCTGTCTTCGTAAATAAAATTGAAGCTTCTATTCCTATTTAATAATATAATATCTATTTATCTAGCTTCAAGTAGCAACATTTGAATTTCTTTCCAAATAAGTTACTTTAATGATTTAATTAACCAGTTAACTGCCGGATTCTGGAAAAAAAAATCTTATTGAAAAATTTGGCCAGAAAATTGGTCCTTCAGATATCGATCACATTAAATGACACTCATCTTGGCAAAATCTCTCAAGACTTCGACAAGAAACCAGGTTTGCGAGTTTTTCTCAAGATGAGGGTCATTTAAATCGATCGATATTTGAAGACGAGTTTTCTGGCAAATTCAAAAGTTTTTCAAGAGTATGGCAGTTAACTGGTTAATTATCTAAATGTTGAAATCTTTAAAAAGCACTTCATTTATTTTCTATTAGAAAAGCACTTATACAACTTTATTTACAGGGCATGGTTGCTCAGTTAGTTGCCTCTTAAGCAAAGAGACGATTATCAATCCCAGGTGCAGTCAATATTTTATTCTGACCCCACTGTCCACCCAGCAGTGATAGGGTAGGTTGGGCTTGATAAATCTGGTGGAAAGTACTGTAAGATTGACTAGCACTCTATCCAAAATGTGGCAAGCAATTGCTACAGGAAAGCTAAAGAATCCAGGATATATTCCAGCTCCACGGGCCTTCGGGCTTTAGAGGATATCATATTTTTAATGGCATCTTCAAATTCAGGGATTTCTTAATTTTAATGGCATCTTCAAATTCAGGGGATTTCTCAATTTTAATGGCATCTTTAAATGCAGGGGATTTCTTAATTTTAATGGCATCTTCAAATTCAGGGGATTTCTCAATATTAATGGCATCTTCAAATTCAGGGGATTTCTTAATTTTAATGGCATCTTCAAATTCAGGGGATTTCTTAATTTTAATGGCATCTTCAAATTCAGGGGATTTCTTAATTTTAATGGCATCTTCAAAGTCAGTCTGGTGGAGTCCATTGGAAAGAAGAACGATTTGTGTCGCCAGCTCATCATTTTGATAGTGATTTAAGAAACATTACACTAGTTTAAGGAATTTCAATTACAGGAAACAACGAAAACTACTCATTCAGGTGAACATCTGCATGGAATGATTTATTTACAACTTGATTGCACATCAAAGGATTATTTCATAAAACAACTGAAAAAAAACACATAAAAAATATGGTACCACAATAAAATATTTTGACTGTTTTTTTTTGGTGGTTTTTGTTTGTTTTTAGGGGCTTTACGGCGCGTGCAACACATGTAGGTCATTTTAGCACCAGTAAAAAGGAAGTTAAAATGGGGTAGTCAAAACAAAATATCTTGATTTGCCATTAAAAACATACGAAATAAAGACAAAGGAAAATGGTTAAAATAGGGAACAGATGTAGATTCCAAAAGCACACTATCACTGTACTTAGTTTGAGATCACCTAAAAGTCTCATCCAGACACAAGCATAGGATCCCGTTAAGAGGAACACACTCAAATGCTTACATATACATATCATAATATAATCAAAATAAAAATATAACCGTATTTAACAAAAGAGATGATTTACTATGAAAAAAAATATCATCTCCCAAAACTATAATCATGCATTTGACTGTTTCCCTCTCAGCCAAGGACTATGACGAGGGTCATAAAAAAACAAAGTAATCTCATTCCAAGACAAAGACAGAAATCAAATTAGAAAACAGATGTAGGGGGATAGAAGACACGGCAAGTGACTTCCTGCACACCATGGGAGATGAACAGGGAATTTGTTTCCTTCACTGAATAACTAAGATGGGACAGGTTCGATCCAGGATCCATTGTATCAGAACATACTCTCAATACTGTCTACATAGCTTTTTAAAGCATTTTTATTGTCACAAAAAAAAATCTACATATTATATATAAACAACAAAGTGTCAGGATTCAATAACAGAGCTAAATGTCCGTATAGCCAACAAATCTCAGTATACTCTGTCTCAAATAGACAGTTTGGCGTTACACACAGTTTTTAAATGTTGAATTTTGGTCCCGTAAAAATAAGAAAAATTTCCAACATTCATTCAAATTATCAAAGTAACACATCGACTCATGTCAACATTTCTTATTTTGCTAAGAAAAAGGAATATAATGTCTTACTCAAATTAAAAAGTAAAACATGATTTCTCTGATTACTTTAAACATAAATTCCATTGTCATCATCAGGTTCACCCTCACATAATACCAAATTGAGCTTTTATATAGCGCAATATCCATTAAACAAAGTGGTCCCTAGCCAACAACATTTAACAAGTAGGATGAGACATGAAGCTTGTTAGGCGATACTACAATTTTTTTTCAGACAGAGACAACTGTTAACGGTCAAGTACTCATTTTACACCCTAGTAAGGTGAGAGAATGTGAGCAAAGAGCCTTTTTCGAGGACACAACTATGTGCCGCTCACAGCGGGACTGGAAGCCAGGACATTCCGATCCAAAGCCGAGCGTCAAACCACAAAACCAAATAGTCACACTAATCACTGACTTTCTTTGTGGGGGTGGTGGATCTCAGATCAGCACAAAACTAAACTCACTACTTTTTGAACACAATAAAACAATGGCATCATAGACTAACAAAACTCTTTTCAGAATTAAAACAACCTATAAATACACAGCGGGAGGGGGCGATAGCGATAGCTTGATTGATGGGGAACTTGTTTAACAAGCAAAGGACTGAGATATATCACAGGTGAAGTCAACATTTTTTCTTTGAACCCCATGGCCATACAGCAGTAATTGGGTAGTTAGGTCTGTTAGATCTGGTGGAAAGTACATTGGAAAAGACTAGCATCTTATCTAAAGGATAGCAAGCAAATTGCTATTTTCCATTTCACTCTACAAAAATCGGGATTAACTCAGGCTCCATGGGCCTAATATAATTTTGTGATAATTATACAGAACATGTTATAATATAATATTCCAAGCTATTTTGTGATCAACTGACAACAAACATTTTGTAGCATGATCTCTTGTTGGTAACAAGGTTGTAATCTAATTTTATTTTCTGAATGTGGTTGTATTGTCTCTTTATGATTATCAAATCAACACTTAATTTTATTAAATTCGGGGGTCCACCTTATCAGAAAATTTGCACTTTTTATAAACACTAAATTTATAAAAAGTGTTAGCACCAATGATGTTTAATAGTTCCATTTTAATATTGGCGGTAGTGATTCTTGAGGAGGAGCTAAGAAGAATAAATATCTTTAAAAATAAATAAATAGAAAATGAAAGCGTGAGATAAGGCAAATATAAATGTTAATCTATAATGTACAACTCTAGAGAATGCTGTACCAATTAAAACCTTATCGTCACCTGACAATATTGAAAAATTCTACTCTAATATTTTTTTCTTACACAAGCATGAACACATAACACAATACTAGCTGAATGCCAACGGACTTGGAGCTGCTACACGTAATTTGAAGTTTTCACTCTGAAAGAATCCAGTGGATGACCTTGACCCTGCACTACTTCCTGACTTGGACAAGTCATTTAGAATTGCCATCTGAAATAGAAGACGATATATTATATTCATGAGGAATGTTGGAATTATAGGGGTCTTCTTGTCTTTTAGATAACAGTTATTGACCTTTATAAAAATATATGTTAATCAGGTTAACTGTTTAGAATAGATCATATGTGATTTCTTTGATAAAGATCTAATTAGGTGACTAAGTTTGTATCATTGTATCATTTTTTTGGATGAATAAAGTATATATTATTAATATTATATTAAAATAGCCTTTTCCTTCAAACTGTCAAATCGCAACAATTTTCCATTAATCTTATTATTTTTTTTTTAAATTACGTATTAGGTATACAAGTCAATTAAATCAAATTAATAAGAGGATATTTGAATTGTTTATCACATCTAGCATAAATGAATGGATTAGAAAACCAAATTTATAGTATTTCACATAATGGAAAACTGAGGCTCTCATTAAACTGGGATTAATGTTTTGTTATTTTTCTTACTTTTTCTTTATCGCCCTTGGCTCCTTTTTTATTTTAAAAAAAAAAAAATGATGGGGCACATGTTTCGTGACAATATGTTGCAGAAATATTTACCCTTGACGGAGTCTTCATGGATCTCCGTATATTTTCAAAAGCTTGCATGTGATGAGAGTCGAGTATTAACTGAGAATAAAAAGGGTAATATTGTCCATTGTTAATTTGGCTACGATTACCATGATGATATTTAACGGACAGAAATGTTGATGATGATGATAATTTAATGCTGTAAATGATGAAGATCATGATGACAATGATGATTATGGTGATGATGATAGCGATAACAAATGGTAGTTATAACAATGTGCAGAGTACATAATGACAAACAAAAAACATTATCAACCAAAAAAAACAGAATAAACAGTTCACCCCCCCCCCCCCCCCCCCCCCCCCAACCCAAAAAAAAAAAACCCCAACAAAACAAACAAAATAATTAAAAACCAACAAAAAAAAAAAATAAATAAATAAACAACCCGAATCTTCCAAAGTCAGCAAACAAAGTAATTTATAAATAAAAATTTAATTAATTAAATCATTATAGGTGGCTTGTCGGTGTAATCCATACCTGTGAATCATCCTTTGCATTTTTGCCCCTCAAGGCTGCAGCTTGGGGATTGGACAAAGAGCGATGAAACCGAGTGCTTGCCACATTCTTGGCACTGCGCCGTGTGTTGCTACATTGATAACAAACCCAAACATCTTCTCCATCTAGAACGTGTAATGAACCAACAGCCCTAAGGCAAGGAGTGTGGTAGCTGTGGCCACATCTTTAAAAGAGTAGAACAAAAAAAAAAAAAAAAAAATTCAGTTTGAAAGGCATTGTTGCAAATTTATTTTCAAAACTAAATTAAAAACCAATATTTCAGAGAAGTATTTGCCTGGAATTCTTTATTCCAGAGGTAAAAATTTGTTCTGTATTAAGCAGCCTATGTGCCAAATCATACAGCTGTGAATTAGTCTGAATAACATAAAATCTAAAAATAAAACTGAACATAGAAGTTGTAAACCTAAGTTCTATTTCTTTTAAAATTCTAAATAAAGAATGAACTAAAGGAATAAAATTGAGTTTTATGTAAAATATTTTTTTTAAATATTACAAAATTTATATATTTTGAAGTTTAAGTAACAGACTCCATTTTCCTCTATAAAGCAATAGTTTTAACCCAACTTTTAATAGTTACACTTGATATCCACTTATGAGCACCAAGTTTTCCCCAGATAAAACTATTTTGTGGCTATTGGTCACAATTTGCGTTATTTGTTTTTCTCTCCCAATTCACCCAGCAGTAAATAGGTAGTTAAGTTCAAATTAGATCTAAAAGAGCCAAATTTGTGGTATACCAATATCTTATCTAAAGTAATTGGTTCCTGATAGTTTTGTGATGGAGACCATAACATTAAGGCTTTGATTTGATGGCGTCAGTCATGTTCGTTCAATCGAAGAATGAGGAGTTTTCCAATACTAGGCAAAGATAAATTTTCAATCAATGAAGAATTGAATCTATTAATATTTGGTAAAACTATCCAATGAAAACGTTTATAATTTGACATGTGACGAATCATTCATGTCAATTGGACCACTATATTGTTGGAAATATTAAAAAATCTCCAGCATATTGTTTTTTTTTTGTTTTTTTTTCCTGAGATAAACAGTTTGGAACTGAAGTCATCAATATGTATCACAATCGCGACTGACACACAAAAATGATCATCGAAAACATCATCACACTACACGTGTCAAATCTCATATTACCTAAATACGAGCATAGAGTCTGTAGCAGCCCCAGCTGAGAGTGCCTGGTTACACACATTACAAGAATCTCCTCTGGGCACGAAACCCTTAGTAGCTGTTTGAGTCAGATTTCTCAGGTGGATGTGGAGATCATGGTAGAGAAGATTTTTACACGTTTCCATTAATGTCTGTTGAAATTTAAATTTGTACAATATTGGAAATTAATTTCAAACATCTTGCACAGTGGTTTGCTATTCTTGTAGGAGAAAAATAAAGGATTTGTTATTTAAGATATAATTTTACGAATATCCTGTCTGCCTCAAGTGAAAAAAAAAAGAAGAGAAAATAAAAGAATACAGAAACAAAATCACCAATCCAAAACAAGACATTGAAAAAAGATAGAAACCTTTAAAACATTTTAATAATACCATAATCATCATTAACATCATTATATTTATTACCTCCTCATAGTTGTAATTCTCCAGCATGCCTATGATCAACTCTTTAACTTCCCCAAAGTTTCCAGTATTATAAGCAGGATCCTTGAATACACACACAATAAAATTACACATTTAAAAAAACATTATTGACCTAATATGATAATATGAGTAATTTCGTTTCACTTCATGCAAATATGTAGTATGCATGAAGCAAAATATGCATATTTCTGTTTAATCTTTTGAGTGATGAGTTAAAATTAAAATTTTGAACTCTCTTAGAACTAGGACTTCAAATTGGGCAAAGCCTTGATAAAAGATACAGTTTTATATTTCACTATATCTTGGAAACTATAAATAAGATAGGGCATAACATGACTTCCATGCGCATATATAAACCATTCACTTTAATGTGGTTAGAATAAAATGTGTAATAATGATGAAATAAATTGAAGACAAACCTGCATGAGTTTCTGGAGAATGGCAGGAGGTGAAATCATCCCCATCATACTATTGAGTACATGGTGAGTCATTTCTTTGAAGTCTGTATAAAATAGATTGCAATCATTGGACTTTCAATGTGATTTTGAAGACAATCTTACTAATAGAGTCACAAGAAATCATGTAAATAATCTTAAACTCTCAATAACCTCAAACAAGTTGGTCCAGTCCTGATTTCATAATTAGTATTGCATTGCATTCATATCAATTTCTCAGTAAAATTAACAATTTGCCACAAAGTATTGATAAAGTATTTCATACTCACTGTCCATCAATTGCTTATCAATCATATCCTTCAACTTCCTCATCGGTGACACAACTGCCTCTAGCAAAGGAAACCAAAGTGCCTACATAAAAGAAGATAACAATTAAAAAGAAAGATTAGTATAAACTCAGTGAAGGCAATTAGTTTGGTCATTTTCCAACGATCAATTGGGCTTTCATTACAGTGTGGGGGAGAAAAAATCCCCAACAAAACAACACACACATCTTCTTCTTCTTCTTCTTCTTCGTCTTGTGGAAACCTCCAATATTATCGAGGATCACTCCACAGTTTGTAGTGTTTTACATTTTAAACTTGCTAAAACTCTGCACATAATACTAATTTAAAAAAAAAAAACACATAGATTAAAAAGTCACGTTGTGAACTCTAGCAATCGCGTGAAGGCATGTTGGCAACCGTTTTCAGCCACTTCAGCTGGGAGGCTATTCCATAGTCGGGCAGTGGAAGGGAAAAACGAATACATGTGGGCGTATATGTTAAAGTCTAACAATGTATTTGTCTGAAGAAAGAATGGGTCATATTGTTTGCTATTAAAGCTGTTAGTGAAATTTTTCACTCGAGTCAATACTTTTTCTCATCAGACCACGACATGATAATCAATACAATACAGATGGACGACTTTTCAAAGTGATACACTTAACAAAGACATTTTTAAAATATGCAAAACTATTGAGCGTTGAAGGAAAGAGTTTCTATTTTCTGAATGTCTGACGTGGTCTTCAGATACTCTGCTATGACTCTTTACGTTCACTTATGTACAATAATCTTGAGGGTCACAGAATTTGGCAGTCTGGAATTATTTTCTTTACAAATAAGTTTTCATTAGGCTAGCAGAGTAACAATGAGCTGTCCATTATCTTATGAGGTCAATGATCAGAATTTTAAAGCTTTTTAAGTGGCTATTGGGAATACTCACAGCCCACCTTTCGAATTTCGATCTTGGCTGTATAATTATTTTTTTTAAACCTAATTCAATAACGTGTTAAATAACACTTTCATTTACTTTACTTTGCTGATCCTCTACTGTCGGTCATATTTGTCCTTTTAAAGCAGCCAATTTTAAGAAACAATGAGTTCAGAGCGTTCAGACATCCCTTTAAACAATGTACCCTATAAGTAATTCTGTTTTTACCTCTCTTGCTGCCTCGTCGATCTTTGGGGAATTTCTCTGACACAACTGTACAACTACAAAAAGACGTGTTTCAGCTTTAGAGAAGAGGACAGCAGCACCTGTGGTAAAGGTTATTCAAATAGATGCATCAAATAACCAGAGAGTCTTTAAAATATTATAAAGTTACTTCCTTGTTTTGTTTTTTTCGACTTAAAAAGGAGGAAATAAGTCTAACATTTTAATTGCTTTTGATGTTTAACTTCTACTAAACAATAATATATTGAAAGAGTTGTATGCGAGCAAATTTTAAATAAATCCTCACCATCTTAACTATGAGTCACAGCTTTGGACCTATAAAATGTTAAAAAGGGTAGATAGTTCTAGCCAAATGCTTTCTCTACAAAAACCCTCAATCAAATTTCTAATCATAATTTACTATTGTAAATCAATTTCAACATCAACTCAGCTGAAATATTTATCTCATAACGATGCTCTGACTACATGAAAGAACAGAACCATGGATGAGAAAAGAAATAGGCTTTGTCTTTTAGAGCTGTCAGAAACAGAAATAAATTGTTTGCTACAAAATAGATAAGACCATTAAGCAAATGGACCACTTTGCCAGGAACTATCATTTATTTTTCTAAAGTGAAAGGATTCAATTTGTCGTTCTATTATTTTCATGGAGGTATTATGATTAACTAACCTGCATGATCTGGTGATGGCTCCTGGAGAAACTGACTTAAAGATTTCAAGTTTGTCTGTAAATTCTAAAAGGGAAGAAATTATAAAAATAAATGCAAATTAACTTCTTTAAATCTAATGTATATTACAATATCTGAACCCCATAAAAACAAAATTAGGAACCATAACTTGGAGACAGAGATTACGAAAATCATTCTTATATGTACTTTGATAATTTTATATTCATGCTTACAAGAAAACTATCACATAATAATAACAATGATAATGATGATGGTGATGATGATAATAATAATAATGATAACAATAATAACAACAATAATAACA
>NC_088360.1:8835545-8860545 GCF_034508935.2 Berghia stephanieae | reverse complement strand
GGAGACTGAAATAAATTGGCATGATGGATCCGACAACTCTCAAGGAGATATAAAAAGTCTAAATTTATAGAGTCACAAGTGACAAATTGCTATTACAAACCTTTTTTTTCTTCTCTTTCTGTGTTAACATACCAATTGTAATCAACAAATTTGACCCATACCCTCAAAGCAGTATTATGTCTGGGTTAATTAGATGCTGAAAATTGGATATTTAGTCAAAAATTGGAGACGAGTTAATTTTGTACATGTTATCGAAGAGAAAATAACAAACCTTTTAAAGGGTTAAAAAAAATAAAATTCAAATTTCATTCTTCTAATCATTTTGACGATGTATCTTTATAACGTAATTGAAAAAATACCTCCAAATGTTTCAAGGCCTCTGCTTGCAGAGCTTCCTTTTCTTCAGAAGTGTAGGAATTACTGAGTAAAATACTGTCTAGGTAAGAAAACACATGGTACTGTAGGGAAAATAAAAGAAAACTATGAAAGTAGTTGATATTTTATGGGGATTTGTAAAAAAAAAAAAAAAAAAATCACATAAAAATCACAATGAGTTGCTGTTTTTGTCTGTTGTACTACACTGAATCATTCTTTTGATATTACTAGTAAAAAGCCCGCAATTTCGCGGGGAAAGAACTATTTTCATTCAATATTGCCTGAATCATTTTCTTGATTAGCTTGATTACGATTAGATGCACATTTTAATCGATGTGCTTGTCGTCGCTGCCATGCTTTATTCGGCATGATTTTAGTTTATCAGTCAGTAGTTATCAATATCAATAAGTCCCAAGTCTTTACCACGCTTTACTTGGGAGTGCTTTGCACGACCTTCAATACTTCACAAATTAAAATGGCGGCCGAGAATCAAAACAATGGTTAAATTTGGAAATTTTAAACTTTCATAAATCTATCAAGGTTTGTTCTAGAGTTTTTAAAATGCTTCTATACGATCACAAATTCAATAAACAAAGGCCTGACAAAAGATCAAAAGTGAAAATACAAATTGAAAGAATACTGGGGATGTAGGAGCTTTCAGAATGTCTCCCCTTTACTTAACTTATGTGAGGTCAAATGAAAATCTGAAGCAGACGCGAAAAATATCAAGTCCCCGAATCTGTCTACTTTTAGTTTGTTCGGGCTAGAAGCTAGACAGAACCAATTGACAGTTTGCCGACAACGTTTAACTAAATATTTTCCAGGGCAATAATAATCACATCGATGGCATAAAAACAACAGTAATATCAGCAGTAATATTAGTTGTGATGTTGTTAATCAGTGAAACTTGTTTAAAATTTCTGTAAATCCGAATACCTTCCATGTGATCAAGTGAATAATATCATTATGAATGCCACGATTTGCTGAAAAAGGCCAATCTGACAGTTCCTAGCAAACACCCCCCCCCCCCGCCCCTCCTAGCTCAGGATGGACACCCCCCCCCCCCTTTTTTTTCCCACGCAACCACATTCCAAAACACACACACACACATGTATACACCACACACAACACACACACGCGCACACACACAAACATACACGCAATCAATGAGAACACACTACTACATAACAACACTGATCACCACTAAATCAACAACACAACGGAAGTAAGGACTCTACTGGACAGATAGCGTTGAGAGTGTGGCCATAAGTTAAACCTGAGTATTATCCACCCGAAACCATCACATTGAAAGCATCAAAAGGGCAATAATATTACTTGATGTCATTAATAGATGAAAACTGTTGAAAACTTAGTGTAGGCCTGAAATCCTTAAAGTAATTAAGTGAATACATTATTTCGAATGCAATGATTTGCTTAAAAACGCCAAACTGACAACTTTTTACAGTGTAGAAATTGGTTGATTTTGAGAGTGTTAGTGTCGTCGGTAAACTTTTTATGATATCTGTTTGACTTAACGAACTTTCAAACTGACTTTAAATTATAAAAGGAAATCAAGTTATCTGTTTATCTATCTGTAAAATATACATTTCTAATTTTCAAATCTTTCAGTAGAGTTGTGCGTCGTATAAATTTTTTTTTGGACTCAAATAAACACAATGTTCTCCACAAGGCTATATTTTTTAAAGAAAGGATGAAAAACTAACGAGATTTTATAAATGAATATTGTTGAAGTATACCATATTCTTTATCATCAATAATGATAATAATAATAATTATTACTAATACTAATATAAATATTATTCTATCAAAAGAAATGTCCCGATCATTATCAAGGTTAGAGAAAAATTGCATGTACAATATAATCAGCTAATGACAAATACCAAGAAGTGCCTAATCACTGAATATCTCATTTCATTTCTAGTACAGTAAGAATTTTTACTTTGCTCTGAAATGCCTTTTCAACATTGCAAAGTATGCCTGTACACACATTCAAAAAATATATAACTATTTCAGCTTAGTGCCATTTGAAATATTCCTTGAGCATTATTTGTTTTGCGGTCATGTGTTTTGAGCTCCATTAGAATATACATTATTGCTACTACTGTTCTTATCATCACCAGTATTATTATTGTTATCATTATCATATTTATAAGGTAATCTGATCTTACTCTTTAAAAGATAAGTATCTGTTCACTTACCTGTCTAAAGGAATCTTTGAGATAACAGATCAGGATCTTATCATAGCATCTTCTCTTTTCATACAGGTATTCACACACACGATAACTGTCGATGAATTCATTGAAAAGCATTTATTTTACAAACTAATGCAATCATATTTCAAATACAGTGAATACTTCCAAGTAATTTATGGAATGCTATTATATTAATCCAACGAATGCATCATTGATATTTTTCAATTTTAAAAAAACAAAACAATTCCAGTGTCAATAAATTTGATTTGTTTAATTTATTTGCAAATTCATTTGTTGTATTTATACATTTTTATTTTTACTCTGAATGAAGGTAATGTTTATTCATTTGAGTTGGTAATGCAAAAGCAAGAATTGCAATTATTTTGGAGATGTCTCGATCTATAAAAGACTAGTAAAAAATAATTTCTGGAGGATTCAAATGAAACATTGTGATGCACATTGAGTGATGGTGAAACTGAAACAAACAGGACATATAAAGGAAAACAGACAGAACAGTAATTCTTGTAAACTTGTACATTTTCTCACTTCTTTAAATGTGGCACTATTCATACAGAAGATACTTACAACTTGGCAGAGTGAGCCAGACTAAGCAGACGTCCCTCGTTGAATTGGGCCAGACCTCCAGCATGGAGCAATTCCATCAGGGCTTGTTGCCTCTCTTCATGTCTTGTGTCGTCTTCAGGGTTGGCCAAGAACTCCAAAACCTTTGATAAATGATATATAAAAACAAAATAAACTGTATCCAAATACATATCTTTAATTCAGCAAACTTGAACTAAAGAGACTGCATAAAATTGAATTTAGTTGTTTTATTTAAGTACCAAGTATGTGGCAATGAATGCTCCTAAATTAGAATATTTTGATGTTCCGTGAAGAAGCCGTTACAATCATTTTTTAATCCATTTTTTAGCAGAGCACTCACTAATCGGGAAATAGGATTTATCAGATCCATATAGCTAAAGCAAGTATCTAACAAAAGTGAAGAAGGAAAAAAAAATCATTTTCATTTTGATAAAAATCTGTTGGTTTTAAATACCTGTTCAAATAAAATTTTGTTGACATTTATGGTGTTTTCATGACGGGCCATTTGCCGTGCAAGAAAGGTGAACAGAATCCCTATCTGTGTAGGCTGAAATTTTCAAAAACATAATAGCAATTAATTTATAATAATAATCAAAAATAAAAACGTCTTAAAATAAATTCAAAAATTTACAAAATCAAAAACAAAAATAAATAAATACATTTTTAAAATTTCTTTAAAAAAGGAGAAAGAAAGAAAGAAAACAATATACACTAGGTCTTCTTTAAAACTCAATCCATTTGAAAGCAAATTAAAACTATCAGAGAAGAAATGAGTGAGCAGATTTATCTTTTATATTCATTTATTTTATTTCTCAATGTCAAAAACCGCCTTCCGTTCACTGCTTTGTGGAATGAAGTGATTCATGATATACAATCATAAATAACTATACATCCGTTTTGAATTTTAAAAAATAATGAAAACACTGAAAATGATATGCTGAATTGTTATAACTTTGGAGCACTGAAAAGATAAAAAGTAAAATTGCACCTTTACCACAATAACATGTCATTGTTATACTGATAATGTTTGTAGTGACAATTGTATTATTATTTTAAGACAGATCTTACCGTGAAACCAATACTCTCAACCATCACTTGCAACAAAATGTCAACCACCTGTTGTCTCTTTGCTACCCTAAAAAACATAAGAAAAGTTTAAGAACATTGTATTCATATTGCCATAAAATATTTTAATATGTCTTTTTCTTTTACATGAAGAAAACAATTAATAAAATTCTCTAAAACATTTCTTTCATAATCTTGGGCTTTTTTGGTTGTTGTGTATTTCAGCCCATAAAATCATTTTAATACCGTTTCAAACAATTGGGTCATATTTATGAAAGGAGATTAGCAGACTATGATACAGAAGTCACTGAGAAATATAAATAAATAGAAAATCACATGGTACTTGATGGGAGGGGGGAAGTAAAATATGCATGTAAAAATTTATATAATGAAAAAAAAAAATTTTAAATACAAAAATCAATAAATTATCTTACCCTTCTATGGTATTGAATTCTGATTCTTCAAAAGCCTGAACGAGAGAGAAAATGAGAAGAATCATAATGCCAAATGAAAAGATATACTTGACTAGGAAGTGATGGATATTTTACGAGTCAAAGGATAAATGGATAAGCTCACACATAGCTTACACAAAATGAAATGGGAAGATAAATGTAGCGTGAACAAGGCTCCATTGTGGAAATAATAAATGTTTATTCCAAGTAAAATACCAAATCTTATCTCTTTTTAGGTTTCAAGCCAATTCATTGCATTACAGGCTTCATTATGTATTGCACATTATCGATCTACGTTCCTCCGTGGTTTAATCACTTCCATGGCTCCTAGAGCTGCCATATATTCCATTTGATTCATCATGGTCTTTCCTTTATACCCCCAAGCACATTTTCCACATTAAATTTTACCTGCTGATTATTTCCTACCATAGTACTTACAATGGCAAGAACATTGAGGAATTCTCTGGTGTCGAATTTAAGTAAAGCCCTGAGATTAGGATATGGCTGGTGATCTGAAAAATGCAAGAAACAATGATAAAAACATGTTATATGGAGCAAGATTTCAAGTCAATATTTTACAATGCAGATACGACATACAGCATCTTTATAAATAAATACAAAATAGCATGCAAGCATTCGTGAAAAAAAAAGTCCTTTAGAGCGATAAGACCCATGGCGCTGGAATTAATCATTTTCTATAGCATTAAATACACAATAGCAGAAAGGGGGCACAATTTCCCAGTAAAGGAATTTTTTTAGGCGATTGGTTTATCCTTGACCGCCTTACCTAATGACAGTCTATTACTTTTTTTTTTCTTCTCCGTGTCCTATCTTCCTCTCATACTCTGTCTTTCTCTCTCTCTATTTATCTATCTGTCTATCTCTCTCTTTGACTGTCTGTCTCAAATGTGTTCCATCTGGATATGGTGGTTATTGGATATGGTGTTAAATACTCCCTCTCTTTGCACTTTCTCTGACCCATTATCGTTTTTAAAAAAGGAAAAGAAAAATATGCAAGAAAAGAAAAAATAACAAAAAGGGTAACTCACAGCCAGCGACTAAAATAACATAAATTAACCATCCTCCATCAATTCCCCCCCCCCCCCCCCCCCCCCCCCCCCACCTCACCCACCCAAAAAAATCCTAGCTGCCTGTAAAATTTAGAAGAATTAAAATATATTCTGAAGACCTAAAACGTTTTCGTAGTGAGCTTGCTATGGCAATTATAGTAAAGATTAGAGATCTGGTGGCGGCGGCGGCGGTGGTGGTGGTGGTGGTAAAGTTGGATATCATGGTGACAGCGATAGTAGTGATGTTCTTGTTTTGGTGTTGATGAGTGATGATAGTTGAGGCGCTCTGTCAGTGATGGTAATAAATGTGATGCTGCTGTAGCTGTGATGTTGATGGTGAAGGTATTAATACTGTGATGATATTTTGTGTGGTCTTGTGGTACGAAAATCGCCTTCGGACTGATACATCCCTAGTTCGAGTCCTGCTCTGGAGTGGTACAAATTTGAGTTTTTGGAAAAGGTTCTTAACTCACATTCTCTTACTGAACCAGGTGTAAATGAGTAGCCTGGAAGGTTACACTGTTTTTGTTGAAAAGTTTTTTATTGCCTTATAATCAACAGTCGCCATGTCTGGTTCTACATACAGTAGACTCTGGATAAGACGATTCCCAGGGTGAACCGTGAAAAAAATCGACTTAAACCGAAAATCAACTTAACCGGAGTGTAACCAAATGAGCAAAAATGCATGTGAACAAAGCAAGCCAATCTAGAATATGTCCCTTCATGTCACGCTTTTCGCTGACTTGCTTGGTTGCATTGAATTGACCTCAGAAGTAGAGGTCCTGTAGTGGTCATCAGAGGCTCCTACCCCCAATAGCCCCAAAGAGGAATCAGAATATAAAAAAGCGGAATTTGAGATCAAAAAGCGGAATCAACTTACTGTTATTGACTATGACATGCTTTACAACAGAAAATGTAATAGACAATCCCAAAGTACTCAAATGATAAAATATAAAATGTGTAAAAATGTGCAGATTATGTAAAGAGTAAAAAGGGGGTCAAGTAATAGAGGATACACAGGTCCTGGCAGTCTCAGAGCAAAGCATTGAATGGATGGATTTAACCTTGTCAGGACCCTCCTACCCCTTCCCCTCAACACGCACCTAATCAAACACCTAATCAAACTAACGCGCGTGCCAACACACACAAATACACAGGGCTAAAATGAAATAGGGAAAGAATCTGACCGTACTCCATAATATCTTACCTAATATTTTACAGATTGGAGCCAACACATAATATTACCTAGGTCATTGACCTCATACATTGGAGTCAACCCCCCTCCAAAAATATAATATCATCTAACATCAGCTGCACACACTTTGAATGGACTAATCAGACACACAAAATGTGTGTTGATTGACCATAGGAGATGCTGATGAAATAAGCCATAGCTCACTTTTTTTTACTAGAGATTTTTAAAAAATAGTTTTCCTCGATTGGAAAGCTGGAAAGCAGAATGTTTGTCTTGAATGTGGAATGTAGACCAATTAAAGTTGAATTATTCCGCAAAAATCTGAAAGGTAGGAGCCTCTAGGTCAAGGTCATGCTTCTTGTAAATCATCGAGACAGAAATAGCTGGTATGCCAATTTCTTCTGCGATGATTTTCTGTCGCATGCCAGATTTTTCAAATGCATCGATCAGCTGGATCTTTCCATTGCCATTGTAGTTGTAGACTAGACTTGAATTCTTGATAAAATTGATACTAAGAGGACCAATACATGGGATGGCCTGGGATTAGAACTAAAAAAAAAATAATAAAAAATCTTGAACTTGAAGTTGCGACGATGTAAAAAGTGAGATGGAGAAATCAAAGTTATTCGATACTGCTTATGTACATTGAGCACGGACGTCAGGCAAAGCACCTACATCACATTGGTGTGAGCCAATCGTTCGCGGATATTCTTAACTATTGAAAAATCTTACTGGTAGCTATTTTAACCAATGGAAATTATTGTTTATTTGTGATTTGTTTGTAGTCATGAGTGATAAGAACATCGACTTAACAAGGAGTTTCGTCATAAACTTGAGTCAAAGAGTGTTTTTAATATTAACATTATTGAAAGTTTAATGTGAGATTTTGATAAAACTGCTAAGAGGATAAACTTTATCTGTATGCACTTATAATATATATATATATATATATATATATATATATATGGTCAGAAAATGAAAGACGATACTAATACATGCACTGACGTAGAATCGAGTCTTGCACAGTGAAAACAATACCGAATATTGCCCAGCTTTGGTGTAAAATACGAATAGTGAACATAGCATTTTATTTCCTTAATGGCTGATGATATTCTTCATACCTTTAGATGGTTCTGCATGTTGTGGACATGTTAAACACTGGAATACCTGGAAGACAGAAAATTGGAGTTATGAACTTACTTCCCCGTTTGTTGGTTTTTCATCGCTAGTTGACATAAACCTCATAAAGTAAAAGTACAAGTTACTCTCTTTCATCATCATAACTAATGATTGGATATATAGGGTATGGATAGAAATGCACCGTCTTCATTAAAAAATTTTTAATCAAAAATTATTTCAAACCATGGAAGTTAATCAACTAAGAACTGAATAATAAAAGTGATTTTACCATTTGATTTAATGACGATCCAAGTGCTTACCTCTTCTTTGACAGATTTCACTTGATCTTCTGGAATGTCACCAAATGGATAAGCCCTTCCTGCCAGACAACAACTACAAAAAAGATAGAAAACTTAATACTTTTTTTTATTTTATTTCAAGATCTAGAAAGCTTGGAGAATACAAATATTGCATGTTGTATCTTGAAATTCCATAACTTTTCAAAATAACTTGGTATTGGATTATTATTGTGGCGAATGTTATGAAAACTAATTTTTTGGGACAATACAATTTACATTCTGACTAGCATTGTATGGTTTTTGTCACCAAATAAACAAAAGGATCCAGTGAACACGACTTTCAAGCCTTGGCAAAATAAAGTGAAATCTAATATAAAAAATCAACAAAGTTGAAGTATACTAAGTTCAAGAAATCTAATCTTAGGTGAACCGATACAGCCAACTAAATTACCACAGGCTTCTGTTTTACGTATATATGGTTGTACTTGCTGGGGCTCTGCACTTCCTAATTTAAATATAGTCATCTCATGAGCAGAATATTGCAAGTAAACATCTCATGAGCAGAATATTGCATGTAAACATCTCATGAGCAGAATATTGCATGTAAACATCTCATAAGCAGAATATTGCATGTAAACATCTCATGAGCAGAATATTAATAATAATAATAATAATAATAAATGGCATTTATATAGCGCTTTACCCCGTTGTCACAGGCTCTAAGCGCTTTACAGTGATATAAAACAAAACATATTACAATGAGACAAGTGTGAAGGAAACGTGATACAAATTCAATTTAACAACAACAAAATATGAAAATAATATTGCAACATTATGACGTAAAAAGATAAAACTTTAAGCGAGATTTGAACGTTGTCAACGAATCCGAGCATCTCACGTGTGACGGGAGAGAGTTCCAAAAATGGGGGGCCGAAAATTGAAAAGACTGTTCACCTATTTTACGCAAATATTGCATGTAAAGATCTCATGAGCAGAATATTGCATATAAACATTTCCTGAGCAGAACATTGCATGAAAACATGAGATAATGTTTATCCTCTTAGCAGTTTTATCAAAATCTCACATTAAACTTTCAATAATGTTAATATTAAAAACACTCTTTGACTCAAGTTTATGACGAAACTCCTTGTATTGCATAAAATGAGGGTGAGGAGGGTAGCACAAGACAGTTTTATAACCTTATCAAAGTTCTCAATTAAAAGCCTTACCTAATGTAAACGAGTAACTTGTTGCCCAATTTTATATGCACATCTGTAGTTACAAAATTTAAAAAAAAAAGAAATTTATTTTAAAAAATCATATATAACAAGACAGAACAAAATTCACATATTGTTAAGGTGAAAAATTCACTTAATGCTATTGTCATATGTAAAATGTTATCATTGCGACATCATTAATAATAATATTTATTTCACAGATAACACATTTTGACGGAAATAAAAATTCAAATCAGGTGCTTGAGAAACAATTATTTAAATTGAAGTTAGTTTTACAAATGTAGAGGAATGAAACTAAATCTTTAAAAAATAATTGCCTGAAATTGATAACATCTTTCCTGCTTTAAATACTTTAACCATCTCCTTACCATCCACATTCGTTACGATGAAACCAACAGTTTTCTCATTCTGATATCCTTCATAAATTATAAAGAAAATACTTTGTTCTAGCAATAAAAATTAGACACTGGACAATAATATGTATAGAATGTATTTGTTCCTTTTCTGTTTGAGTAGAAAAAAAATAATTTTTGTGTTGGGTGGGTGTGAAGTTTCAGGGAAAATTCTGAAAATGTCTGGTAAGGAGAGAGTTAATTGAAGTTCGATGTGAAGTAACATCTACCTGTCAGCTGTTTCCCTGTACTCAGCGCAGCCTGTAGTTGTATCAGTAACTGTTCTAAAGGAGCTTTGTATTCCATCATACCTTTGTTGTAGATATAAATAATTGCATCGTACAGGCCATGGTTCCAGCATAGACTCACCACCTTGATGGAAATTGATTTTTTTTAAAACATCACAGAGATAAAGATGATTATAATGCATCAGATTTAGAAAAAAATTAGTTCAAGGTATTCATACTAATTATCAAAAATAAATTCTAAAAAACAATTTTGATGACTCCATGAAGTATTAAGCTTTACAGAAATCTTATCTATCTATTCAAATGTCATATAAATATCAATTAGATCTATTCCTTTTGTGTCAATTTATATATACGTCTTGTTTTTCTTTCTCTAAGAAAACAAAAATAAACACACAAAAACACAAAACAAAAAAACAAAACACACAGAAAAAAGAAACAATAAAAATGTGTCCAAATTATGGTAATCTTCACAAATAGAACTTAAGGATGTTAGGCTAATAGTCATGGAAGAGTGCCATTATTTCTTAAAACAAATGATTGTCTGGAGGAGGAGGAGGAGGAGGAGGAGGAGGAGGAGGAGGAGGAGGAGGAGGAGGAGGAGGAGGAATTCGAAGAGGAGGAAAGCAATTACAATGACAGTATCATAAGCATTCAGCCTTCTACCTGATGAATGTCCAAGCTGGTAATGTCCAGGTGAATGACACACGACTCCACTCTCTCCAGCAACCCCTTCATCTCGTAGTGCTCAACAAAGTCCTGCATGACAGCTGGAGGGATGGAGGTCAGACGATCAGATTGCATGTATGGCTCCAGACACTCCAAAAATGTTCCTCTTGCTACCATGTCTGCCTTGAACTTCTCATAGATACGATCAAACAACAACTCTCTGGGGAATTGTTTTGGATTTTAATGTTCATTCCTTTATCAAAAACGTTATGGAAGTAAACACAAAAAGGATGACTAGCAGATGAAAAATAGCACATATCACAAAATGTTCTTTCTAAGCTGTGACCCAAAGGACAAAAATAAACGAATATCAATAAAAAAAAAATCAATATGTACATACCACAATTTCCTAAAAATATTGAGATCATGCAAATTGTGTGATTTCTCCTCAAGTCAGTTTCAATTTATTTATGTCATTCATCGTCATCATATTAAATAAAATTTACCATAAATTATGGTTTGTGATGACATAATACACACGCACACACACATATCTCTCTCTCTCAATTTTTCAAGGTGCACAAAGTTCAATAAAGGTCTTTAAAAAGTGTGTATGAATCAGTGACAGACAAAGCAGAGCGAAAAATACAAGAAAAAAAAATCATCCCAAAAAATCAGCCTGCCTCGACTGGAAAACAAAATTCCGTATCACTTGAAGATCATGAAGCAACATACCAACATCAGAGTAAAGCGGTAATTAATTGACGACATCTCATAGAGACACTATAAATCTAATATCTAATGTACATATCATTATTCTATTGGTCAATTTAATATCATATCAAAGTGTATGAGTGTATTTCGCTTTAAATAAGCAAGATGGGAAAAGAACTCTTGGCTTTGCACATAGATATTGAGAGAATTTATATGGATAGACATAATGATAAAGGATAATGAAGGTAAAAGAAGAAAAAAAAACAACTTCTCTCTATAACGAGGCAAAAAGCTATCAAGAAAAACATAAAGTACTTACAAATTGTTTAAATGCAAACAATACTCCACACAAATTGGAATCACATCCTGAAAAGTCAAGTAAAATGTAAACATCTGATCAATTCCTGTCGAATTCATTGAGCTGTATAGCTTTTAACAATTTTCATCAACTACAGATTGAACTAGATGAGCATGATAGTGATTAAATGCTCTGGGAAATGCTTAAACTTCTGATCGATTTAAAAAGGAAAGCCATCTTTGGCAAAAATAAATAAACAAACAAGCCGTTATTACAATATTTTAGAGTTAGAGTCCAGTCAAGTCTTACTCCTTGAAAACTTTTAATAAAGAGAGAATGTGTTTAAAATTGCTCTCTTAATCTCAAATTATATAACAATGGAGGACTTTAGTTTCAATGAAAACTGATCATTCACAATTAAATTTTTAAGATTTTCTTAAAACGGTGCTCTGGAAATTGTGAATTTATATCCATTATAGCTTGTAAACTAAAAACCGTAATAATGATGGATTAAATCAAGTTTCAGTCACTCAATCAGTGATTGAATGATTGGTTCTAACCTCTATATGGTAGAAAGTACTTTGAAAGAAACCAAAAAAGGCAATAGATTTTTCGAAAATGGCAATAGACTTTTTTTCTATTGGATCTCTGAAGAAAAAAAAAACCCCCAAAAAACTTTGGCTTTTTAAGAATCGTAGGTGAAAGTTCAGTGGGATTAATTTTGCCTCAAAGATAGACCAACAAAGCCAGATTGCCTGAAACAAATGATGATAAAAAAAACAAGTAATCAACACATAAACTTAAAAGACCTAACAATAAGAGTCGAAATTCCTGCAATCAATTATTGTTATCCGGTATATACCAGCAAACTTTCACCCATGCTAGCAATCTATGTTTATATATCAAACATTAATGTGTTTCTTTATAAATTAAGGCAAAGAGGTGTCAAGCAAAAGCAAAGAAAGATTTCAACATTCTAAGTGAATTGTGTATGAACCATAACACAGCTGTGGATAAAAAATAGTTGCAAAGGCATAATGTTAAAGCATGAAGGAGTCTTTATGTATAACATACATTTTGACTTGCGATAATCCTAAAATCTGCGTTGAAGATAAATTTTGGTCAGTAAGAGGCAATAAAATAAAGCAAGCTAAATATGTTCTAAGCTCTAAAGCCTAGAAATAAAATCAAGCTGAATATATAAAATATAGATTTTGAATTTTTTTTTTTCTCCTAATCTGTATATGACAAACCATTAACTATATATATTCAAAAAGCTTATAAAGCATGCAATTTTGAAAAATCATGTGAGCTATCAAGGTACAAAGTATAATTAATTCTAACCAGCCATTTTCAATTTTTCATATTTCGTCATAGTTTTGCCCAAAGTATAAACGTCGCTTTTTATTAAGCATAAATATTGCTGAAAAACGACTAGAACTTCACGAAGATGTTATAATGAGCTTGAAACACGGACTTATTGATAATTAATGTACAGGTAAAAAATTTTGCTTTGCTATGTGTACATTGAGTTATACTTTCAATACATAATTATTTTGCAACCAGAAAATGATTTTTATAATCTCTATGTAAAGGCGAGAATAAAAAGAAATTTGAAAACCTATCTTTTATATCTTTAATATAAATTGCATAACAACTTCCCTTGGGTGCATAAAAAAAAGGTTATTATATTTTCAACATTTTTAAAAGTACATATTAATTTTTAGTAAGAACAGGGGAAGTAACTGCCTTAAATCTTGACACATATTTACATTGAATTAACGAAGCAATAGCAAATATCAAACATATAACTTAAAGAAAAATCTAGTTTTAATTAAAATATATAGAGAAACATAAATTTTTTTGTGCCATTAAATATCACGTTACGAAATATGAACTTTCTTTGTGCTTTCCTTATTGTATTAAACTTTCAGAAAGTCTTTACATAAAACTCAACCAATATTTTTTTCTTTTATATTAAAATAAGTATAAATAACTGTCTCAGATTATATCATTTTTTAAAAGTCAACATCATTATTACATATGAAAAAAATTAGAGACAAATATAATTTTTTTTTAAAAAGAACAAAATTAAAATTTATCAATACTCATTCAATACTATTCGAATTACATCAATGAAAACAATAAAACAGTCAGCCTTCCGCAAATTAGCAATTAAACACCTGGGGTCTGATTCATGGAGCGGGACTACGACGATAGTCCTAGACTAAATCCGTTGTCTCAGACTAAAAGGCGTTGTAAGATATTCATGAAGCCGGACTACGCGAAGTCTTAGACTAAACGAGGGACTAAACGGGTGAAATTTACACCCGCGATTTAGCAGGTGTAAATATCGTAGTATGGGACTAAATTTCAAAATCATAATATGTGCTATACGCTGGTGGGAGTAATTGTACTGCGATTAGAACAGGGCTACCCGACAGTTTTTTATTTTATTTTTATTTATTTATTTATTTATTTATTTATTTATTTATTTATTTTGGTTTTGTTTTATTCTATTTTATTTTCTCGAAGATTCAACAATCGCACATACACTCCTCATCTTGTCCATTCCAAACACTTTCCAGGTACACATATTGATTCATAGTAACTTACTACTACTACTACTACTACTAATACCACTACTACTACTACTACTACTACTACTTCTACTACTATACTACTACTACTACTACTACTACTACTACTACTACTACTACTACTACTATTACTACCACTACCACTAATACCACTACTACTACTACTACTACTACTACTACTACTACTTTCACTATTATCACTACTACTACTACTACTACTACTACTACTACTACTACTACTACTACTACTACTACTACTACTACTACTACTACTACTACTACTACTACTACTACTACTACTACTACTACTACTACTACTACTACTTCTACTACGACTACTATTACATTTCTATTATGTCTTTTATCGTCCATTATTTTCTAGAAATTTCACGTCTCTCACTGGCCTCATCATTTCTATCACACCACGCTAACGATTCGTTCACACTCCAACCATCGTTATTTATATTTACTAAAAACATTACACACACACACACATACACACACACACACACACACACACATTCTCAAACAATTTTTACACCCCTAAACTTGTCTCACACCATTTTTATTTGTGGGGCAAAAAAAAACAACAAAAAAACAACAACAACAACAAAACGATCAAAACAAACACGAAGAAGAAATAGATATGATTTCTGTGCCACTTCGTATGACGCATGCGCAGCTGGAAAAGTAACACATTTGTATGACGTTTTGTGATACGTTTCCGAGGAATCCCCAGTTAAAAATAGATTGACCTCTGTAGTCTGAGACTTCGCAAGCGTAGTCAGAGACTTGATAGTCAGGGACCAAGTCTGACTCCATGAATAGCTTACTTTCCGTAGTCTCTGACTTCCCAAAGTCTTAGACTACAAAGTCTCAGACTTTGCTATAGTCTGAGACTACCATAGTCCCACTCCATGAATCAGACACCTGACCCCTAAATCATTAGATAAAAGATCCTTTTGTTTTACTCACTGATTCATCTGACTTGACCACTGAATGACTCTGATTAGGTAAACATTTTAAAAGAGCTATATAAAGCTCCGAAGAGTAAATAAAAACTAAATATGACTGAATTAAAGCGTAACAAAAAAGGAATTGCGACAGCTTTAGTTCATAGGTAACATTTCTTGAGAGTTATAATATATTTCATAAAGATTATCTGTCTTTTAAACGTTGATCATACTATAACATTCTTTATATATTGATAAACGAAAAAATAATGACTGGATACAAGAGGAGTATGTAAAAGGATGTAACTTGTTAAACAGATTTTTTACAAAATGAATAGAATCACAACACAGAACGATTGCATGGTTTCCTTTAAAACAAATCTCAAAACTATAATCATAAAATGGGGGAAAATAAAACAAAACAAGACGAACAATTTTTCTATCATTATACTCTGTGCTGACGCAGAGATAGAGTGTACCTGAAAGTATTCTTCTAATTCTTCAAGCTTGCCATTGCAAGGCATCTTATGAATGCTGGTATCCACATATTCCATCAACAAGTCAACCATCTGCGAGAAATAAAAATAAAACTGGTTAATAATCGCCTAACATTGAAACAAAAATTTTAAAAATCAATGCATTTCAAACTGATGGTCCAAGCCCAACCCCCCCCCCCCCACCCCCTCTCTCTCTCTCTCTCTCTCTCTCTCTCTCTCTCTCTCTCTCTCTCTCTCTCTCTCTCTCTCTCTCTCTCTCTCTCTCTCACACACACACTAAAACATTGTAAACCGATATAAAATACAGATATTAGATTAAATAGTATAGAATATTGGAAGAAATAAACTCTAGAAGTAGGGTTGAATACTTGATAATAAAATGTTAGCACTATTATAATTCAATCGTTTGACATACCACCATTGACACCAATTCCTGCCTCTTGGCCTGAGGACCGGGTAGGGCTACGGTAGCTTTAGCTGTTCCTTTGTAGAAAGACAAAGCCAGAGCTAAGGCATCCTGGTACTTGTTCTCCTTCACCAAAACACTGATTCTCTATGGAAATAAGAAAAGTGACAAATATGACTGACAGTCAATTTTCTTTAAAAAATACATAAGTTTGAGTTTTAAAATGCAGACAACAAACTTAAATAAATGGGGGAAGGTGGAAGGTGATTACATACCTTCAAACTATAAAAAGTGGTATTGAGCTATTAACTTATATGGTCAAAATGAGCAAATAAAAAATTTGTGGTTAAAGGTTGTCCGAGAAAAAGACTATGAAAAGATGACAACATTGGATAAACTGGTCGTCCAATTATTTTTTTGTTTTGTTTTTTTAATTAATCTAGTTACTCAACAAAATTAAAGATGGGCAGCATATTGCTATTCTCCATAGTCCTGCAATAAGGGGAATAGAAATTGGTACAAGATGAAAATCTGAAACGCTTTGCATCATATAGTGCATCTCTCTTGTGAAATGGCAGTGCCCTTCTGTCCAGTAATCAAGACTGAAGTTTGATCCTGTCAAAGTGGGATGATTTTTGCATAATTCAAATGTTGGAAAAAGAGAAAATTTCCATACCTCTTTCCAAGTTCTCATGGAGAAGACATGGACAGCCTTGGTGCCCAGCAAGAAGAGTTGGCCTCCATAACTCACTACAGACTGATAACATGCCTGGTCACCAGCAAGAGCCTGAGAAGTTCAGTTTCAGATTGAAAGAGAAAATCAGACCTTCTGAACTACATGCATGAATGTAATGAAAAGTAATAAATAGAGAATAATTGCAAAGTTGGCAAAAGTGATTTTGAAAACTACTACTGTGATATAAAACATTTCTTGTACATTCGGTTCACGAAAATAAATAAATGAACATTACAACTTAATTACAATAAGACTTTCCATTAGAACAGAATTATCTTCACATGGAAAATACCTTTGTAAAAATAACATTACAGCGAAAGTGGCACTTGCAGTAATTATAGTTCTTTTCATCTAGTTGAAAGAAATAGGAATTTGTAGGTGTCATCATCATTTTAAGTCATGGTCAAACAGATAAAAAAATTTAATTAACATACCAGAGCTTGGCTGACATTACCACCCGTGGCCAGGGACTTGAAGTAACTAGTTCCATACACCAGCTGATTAGATGACACGTCAATCACCTTGAAAACAGCAATAAAGCCAATTTCACACATGTCAAACTATTTTTTTAAAAATAGTCTCTTTAGAGCCAAGAGGCCCATAGAGACATCACATCGTTTCTATGACCTGAAATGAACAGTAGGATTTGCTTGCAACCCTTTGGAATAGAATGCTGATATACCGCAAATATTTTCTGCCCGATCAAATTTTTACATGAATTAGAAAGAAGGGGAATCATAGGGGGGAAAAAGGTGTTTTGATGGAATGTGTATCAAAAGAGCATAGGAAATATGAAAAGCTTATGACCAGGCACCTACTGTATGCAAATCACTTAAACATGTCATGTAGACTTTTAAAAACATAGATGCCATTTTTGTTTTGAGATAAAGACTTTATTTTTCGTCTTTAATCTAAAATATTATATAATTTTTATACCTGTAAAATACCAATCAAATTTAGAAAGTGACATTTTGATGCTTGACACAAACACGATAATTCGAATTTAACATAAAGAGAAACAAAATAAATCCCTCACATTCCAGATTATGAAAATGGAATTAAAATGAAAAGCAAACTAAAAATAAAAAATGCTTGTGAAAGATGTTTTAAAAAAGGTGTACCTCCAACTCCTCTTCCGATCGAACATCTATTACATGCAGTTTCTCACTCCTGTCCAACGCCACTAGAGTCCTTGTGTTCATCCACTGGATTGTCAGATTTGTAATAGGTCATATAGTTATGTAAATTTTTAAAATCTTAGAAAATAATGATGGATTGACCTCAACTATAAATATGCATATCTACAATTTTAATCATTAAAAAAAATTACTTCAAAAATAAATTTTATCTCATTTCATGATTGTACAATGGACAGCAACAATCATTTTCTACCCTCTGCAAGGGGACACAAGTCAACCAGAATCTATAAATGAAACTAATCCTTTAGATTATTAGATTACCAATAATAAAGGAAACATCTAAAAGACTACCAAAAACAAAACACCGAAACACATCTAAACCCTGCATGAAGACAAATCCAACCAGGTTTGTAACAATATGAGTCAAGTGTTCTCCTTCTACTACTCAAAGCAAATTACATTGTATCTATACATCTCATAAATAATAATAATAATAATAAAAATAATAATAATAATAATAAAAATAATTATAATAATAATAATAATAATAACAATAATAATAATAATAATAATAATAATAATAATAATAATAATAATAATAGTAATAATAAAAATAAGGGAAAACAACAGACAAAAACAAACAAAAAATTCATGTCTATAGTTTATAATAACTTTTTATTTCGATATTTCTATTTGCAAAAGAAGCTATGTTACAATGACAAATTTTCAATCATTTTTTATTAACTTTCAAAATTAATATTTCGGTTTATGCAAACAAATTAATCATTCAATTTTTAACCAATTAAAATACTTGAATTGTGACACACACACCTTCTCAAGCCCACTCAGTCAAACATTTCTGGTTGTTTACAACAAAAGAACAAATGAAGTTGATCTAACCTGATCTTTGTTATAGTTTTGAGATTGCCAGTTAAGTAATTAGCTCTCTTTAGTCTATCACGCACTCAGACTATAAATGTTTAGGGTAACGCATAGCTTGTGTGTGGGTATGATTGATCAGGCAGGTGGAACAGGAGAGTATTTGTGTAAACGTATACTCTTGAGAGTAATATCTGCCATTGCTTAATGAATAAAGACTGAATGGACTGTCGGGATCACATAAAGGGCCATGATTATGTTGCCTTAATAATAAGCATATTTCAATAGCAACTTTCGCAAAAACATAACAGCGCTTAAAAACAACTGGACATTATTTACACAGAAAACTATAACTCTGATCAAGATCAAATCAACCAATATCAAAACAGTAGTAGCATGAAAAATACATCACTTTCACAAAGAGCTTGTTGATGCCACAATGTCAAACAAAAATGACTCTTATGAAGATATCATATAGAAAGTCAGATATCTTTTTGTTTATTATTCACTGGAAGAGATGGTCCATTTATCTGATTTACATTAAAATGTACTTACACTAATACTGAGCATTTGATAAGACAACTCCATCCTCTGGAGGAAGACAGTCTTGATGTCTTGTGGTCCATTACACATAACCTGAAAATAAATAATGACTCATGAATGAAGTCAGCAAAGCTTTAAGGTTATTTTATTGTAAATTTGTACTTTAAAAATCTTTTCATAACTAATTTTGAACGAAAATTCAAGCTCTTTAACCAAAAATTGATATGATTAACATTTGAAATGAATGCAGACTTTCAGTAAAAAAAACAACAAAAAAAAAACAACAAAAAATCTGTTTTCTTCTCAAAAAGATTTTAAGAATAAATTTCAAAAACTTTTAAATCAAAGAATAATGAATAAGTTACACCTGTAAAGCATTTTCCATCAAAACCCTAAAGAGCCCTATTCACTTAAAAATACTTTATAGTACAGATGTAATCTAATGATGTAGTTAAGTTGAAAATATTCGTGTATATTTTAATATTTTTACGAGGTTTCCTCTGACAGTAAAATCTGAGCCTTGTGAAGAAAATCTCGATATGGCTTCAAACTGATCTGAAAATTAAGATCATATTGCTGTAAATGACAGGTCGTGACATAAGCTCTTTTCATGTCAAGATTGTCAATATAACGGAGAAATACCAATAAGGTATTTATGTTAAATTTATTCAAAACAATCTGTAAAAACCATCATACCTGGTAAAAATAAATGCGATTGTCTCTTCCAAATGCCAAGACAGGGTCGATAACTCTGTCTAAATCAGAGACTTGGATGATGACAAACTGCCAGGCTAACAGTGGGAGAGTGGATGGATCACCCTTTAAGAGAATAGGAAATAATAGCCATAATTTTATCTCATCACAAAAAGTCATGTTAATGATTCGAATGGAAAATAATAATTATTTTAGTCATTTTGTAACAACAATATAGCTTAATCATGCTGTTTCATCAAAGTCAAATTACTGGCGGGTGCAGAATGATGTAAAAGAGTCACAAGTGCTGTAAAGCTTAAAATTAATTTTGAAAAGCAAAGTAAAACGAGTGAAAAAATAATATAAAATAAATAAATAAATAAAATTCCCTTTATTCATCCCATAGGGGATATTTGTCTCTAGGGTCTATTTGAAGGGTTGACTGGAGAAACCGAGGTGTCAGCTGCAGTGCATCGCTGCAAATTGAGCTAAGGCGAGGTGACTTGCCCAAGGCCACACAGTGCAGCAGTAGGTGATCGAACTCGGTACCTTTCAGGTATGAAGCAAAGACCGTACCGTTGAACCACACTCAGGAATGGTTTTCCAGCACAACAATTAAGAAATTAAAATTGATTGCGAGCAACCATAAAAGACAATGACACCTTGAGCAAAAGAATAGTTAGTGGAACTTGATAGAGATCATGTTACCTTCAGAGGATGGGTGAACATGACTTTCAGATGGGGTCTGAGGGTAACCAACAAAACCTGGACAGACAGGATTAAAACAATTTTAAAAAAATGAAAACCATATGAACCCATCACATAATCGAAAAAAAAAAAAAAAAATTCGTCCTTATTCATTACCAAAAGAAAAAAAAAAGTGATAATATTAATAATTAAATTAAATTCGAGCTCAAATTCATATGCTGGCAAGTTGAAGGATTGAAAAAAAATTTACTTTTTAAAGACAAGCTCTTCGAGATCAGATCTCATATAAAAACAAATCCATTCAATGCAGCTTACCTTTGAAAGAGATGCCATAGCCAGCACCATTACATCTTGCATGGGGTGGTCTTTAATGGTACAATTCATATGTAAAGGCTCAATAGCACACACCTCTCCACGACTTAAAAGAAAATTTTGTAAAAAATTGTAAACAAATCAATATTCTAAACTTTTTAGAACGATGACAAGTTAATAACATATTTAAGGCTGTACATTAATACATGAGAAATTACAAAATCACGAATCTGTTGCAAGTCATAAAAATGCTAAGGAAGGATTATTGTAAAACAAAATAATTGGAAACTGAATCCAGTAATAAAAAGTCAAATCAACTGACTTAGTCAATCTATTGCTTAAAAAGTGATATATATTAAAGTAAACCTAAATGCTCTCACCTTCCTGAAAAAAGGCATTGTGATTCACATGTCCTCACTCCAATCAATCGCCTGTTATAAAAAAAAATCCAGAATAAGGAATGGTTACATAAAAAGTTCAATTCACAAAGACAAATAATGTGGGCATTTCAGTTTTTCTCTTTGTCAACAAAACATAATGAATAAGAAGGTCAAGATGAATGTGAGATGAAACGACGGCTTTGTTAAGAGAAAGTTGTAAAGCATTTACAGACATGCAACTTACTTGAATTCCAGTTCAAAGACAGAGCCACCACTATCACTACACACAGCAAGCACAAAGCTATCAGTGAACTGTAATGATTGATATAAAGAATTGAGGGGAAAAAAATAATAATCATCTTAAAATGCATATCGCTTTCATACTAAAAAGAAATCTGTATTTAGAATTTCTAACATTTACATATGGATGAGGTGATAGGTATCTAAGTGGAGTGAAATGGGACAGGACAGATACTGAGCTTTATACATCAATCATAATTTTGTTGATAACACAATAATAACAATAACAGCGTAATAATAATAATAATATTAATAATAATAATAATAATAATAATAATAATAATAATAATAATAATAATAATAATAATAATAATAATAATAATAATAATAATAATAATAATAATAATAAAAATAAAATTAGTAATTGTTGTAGTAATAGTAGTAGTAGTAGTAGTAGTAGTAGTAGTAGTAGTAGTAGTAGTAGTAGTAGTAGTAGTAGTAGTAGTAGTAGTAGTAGTAGAAGTACTAGTAGTGGTGGTAATATCAATGACAATAATAACAAAAAACCAAAGCTATAATAACAATAACGTCATCATCTCTACCACATTCCTGCCTACTTGAAAATTTCAAAATCAATACCCAACACAAAGTAATAAATGGTAAAAATACTTTGCTAAAATTTACAAAAAATACAACTAACAACCTTTTATACGTAAAATAAACTTTGTAGCTGACGGCCATCATTACAATTTAGCCGTCGACTTAGCTATCATGGGCGTGAAACTGAACAGTAGCCTTTATAACTCTCATAGAAATTTCTTTCTTCGTCTTAAAACAGCGGTAACTAAGAAATAAAAAGCATTTTATACTCTCTAACACTATGACCAAATTGCTGTGAAATCTGTAAAATTTCTTCCATTTCCATAAGTCCGTAATCGTCATCACATTTCCCTAACAATAATGATGATCTGTAAAAGTAGGCAGGTATGCTATCATCATCAAAATGGATATACCTTGACATGTAGAACAGCTGTACCAGGAGGATGTGCATCAGTTATAGTTCTAATCAATTTTCCATTCGTCAAATCCCACATGGTAATCTGTGAGTAGATTATAATATAATCAAAATTATTACTTGGCATAAAATTGTTGTGTTCATATTATTACAAGAGACCATATGCAAATTTTTACTATATGCATTGATGCATATCATTGGGGTTTCTGAGAGCTCAATTGGTAGAGCACTCACATCACATGCAAAGAAAATAAGATTGATTTTTGTTGGAAATCAAGATTTAAAAAAAAAAATTTTTTTGGGACCCTACCCCCATGTCCACCCAACAGTGATTCGGGTGAGTTAAATATTGCAAAGAGTACTTTGTGATAAGACCAGCAACCAATCGAAGGGGTATCAAACAATTACTATTGTCCATTTAGCAATATAGAAATCTAAATAAACTTCAGTTCCTGGGCCCAGGGCTATAAAGGACTACTTTTCTTTTTCAATAAATTACAGGCACCTGCCTTATAATGTGTGCCAACAATATGATAATAAGAGATAAGAGCTTAAAAACTGTAAGGTTGAAAGATAAACACCCATGTCTACAAGGAATCGAACCTGCAACCTTCAATAAGGTTGACCAACCACTACAACATCCACTTGCTTGTGCAACAGTTTCTACAATCATTGTACTGTAACATTTTTATAAAACAACTCTGAAATACTGTACCTGCCCCTTGGCAAAACCACAGAGTAGACGAGAACAATCTTTATTAAAACTTAAGGCAGAAACTGAGCCATATTGCTGTCCAACTGCTGTACTTCCTAAACACCATTTCAATATTTGTTGTGGATCTGGGAGAAGCATGAAAGTAAAAAGAAGAACAATCAACACATATAGGAAACATTTTTGCCATATGTTTAGCTTTTATGATGGTTATCTATTGATCTTTTTTTTTTTAAGCAACAAAATTAAACTTGATTTTCATTTGACCAAAACTGGAAAAGCTTGTTGAATAAATAATAAACACAGCATGCCATTGAGTAATTCAAAGTAATTCAAAGTAACAAATTTATATCAAAAACTACTTCCAAAGCTGGAATATTTATCTATAAAAAATGATAAACTCACCAAATACCAAAACTAAGCCATGTGAAGTCCCGATAGCAATCAGTGAGGACACAACCTATAAAACAAATTCAAAAAGTTTCTTATGATATGAAATATAAATATAAGTTCATGAATACACTCTAAATACAAATTAAAGAAAGAGAAGCTTTTCAATGCTCTCTAAAACAAATATAAATATTAAAATCATAAATAATTATATCAGCTAGAACTACTTTATAAATTGTATACAATCACATTATTAATAATTACTTCTTATGTTTCAAACAGTCATAGAACATGTTATCAAATGTTGCTAAAATCAACAACGGTGTTTAGGAGGAAACATATTATTTTCATTGACAATAAATATCATAGAAATGTTGATTAAGTTTTTTCTACTAAATTTTTATAAACACGTAAAACTTTTATCTCCATGCAAAAAAAAAAAGGAAAGCTTTAGGTAATGCAAATTAAAGATTTGTGAACCAACACGCTCAACAATTATGGGATAGATTTTATTAAATAAATGGTTCATAGAGTTTCATGTTTCCATTACTTCCATTAGCTCAATACTTACAAGAGCAGTGGGCATACCAGCATCTACTCTATCCTGATTTAGAAAAAATAAATGGATGATAAACTGTGTTAGATAACGAAATGTATAGATGTAGTATTATATTTTATCAACATCTATCTCTCTAACAATAAAAAATGAATAAAAATTAAACCTTCGAATATCGAAGAATACTCTAAAAAATAATAACAATAAGAAAATAAAAACAACAGCTAATAACACAAGCAGAAATTCATTGATTCTCAAAAAAGGTGCTCTACAATAATTATTATCATGACC
>NC_088360.1:8825545-8830545 GCF_034508935.2 Berghia stephanieae | reverse complement strand
ACAATGTTTTTCCGAGTTCATTTGAATCTGGCCATACATGTTATATATTATATTGTGTTTAGATAGCTAGCTGGTAAGTGCTTGCCACTTTCGAGCTTTATAGAAATCCTTACAAGGCGCTTTGTAAACTCGAGAATGAAAAGACATAGAAAATAAATGAATGAATAATATTTGACAACACAATAATCGCATGACACAGAGGATTGCATTACTTTGGGCGTGTCAAGCATAATATATTTATTATTTCAGCGGAAGTCACGCTAAAAATTTATTGATTCATATTATATAGAAATATGGTTATCTAGGGTAAATGTGAAACAGGTATAAAGCGATAAAATGTTCATATGACTTTTCGAGTGATTACACATATAATTTCATTATTCTGGAGTTACGGAGAGATTCAGTTGTTCACGACAGGTAAGTGGTTATCATATCGTATTTTCACTATGTGTCTAATTCAATAATTTGATCCTCTACTATTGAAGGAACGAAATTGACGTCACTTAGCTATTTGTTAATGTTTTTAGACAGCCATTTTGGTTATTAGTTCTCACTAAATTATATCAGACTATAAACGCTCAATGTTACACATCTTATTGTGTATTGGTACGTTACATCCGGTTGGCGAATGTTGTGAGTATTTTGCCTAAATGTATAGCATCAATACAACTGCTATTGAGAGGTTGCGTCTGGATGTGTATTGCAAAGGAATTTAACCAAACAATATGTGTGGTAAAGCGTTCAGCTTTTTTTCTTTAAAGTTCAATGGGTTCCAGTGGAATAAGTAACCTTGTCAGTTCTATCAGTAATGATACTCGTAATAAATAATAATGTACAATATATTTCGCCAACATCTCATGCAATATGAGCCATAGGCGCTTTACAAAAATAGATAAGAATATATATATCCATATATATATATATATATATATATATATATATATATATATATATATATATATATATATATATATATAAATAGATGAAAAAAATAGATAAGAATATATATATATTCATATATATATATATATATATATATATATATATATATATATATATATATATATATATATTTATATATATATATAAATAGATGAAAAAAATAGATAAGAATATATATATATGTATGTATATATAATATATATATATATATATATATATACACACACACACACACGTAATATACTTGAATTAGACTGGGCTCAGACAGAACCAAAAGCATTCTAGATCTCCGGGACACTCGGAAAAGTTTCAAACACCAAACTCAAAAATGAGGAGTCACAAAAACCCCGTTTTTCGTCTGTATTTCGCATATGGATTAGATTAATTACCACAGCAAATTATTGAATAGTCAACGTGGAACAATTTCAATAGCACTGTGGCGTCCTTACGTGTTTTTTTTTTTTTTACCGGTATCGCATCATTTGCGAAAATGAGCTTACGGTGGCAAGCAAGAAGAATGGAGAGTGTAAGTCAATAGACATTACGAAAGTGGATCAGGTAGTGAACAAACGAACACACACACAAACAAACAAACAAACACACACACACACACACACACACACATACATACATACATACATTCACAAGTGCATTTACAGTGAGAATTATGAAATATCATCAGCACGTTCAATCGATAACGAATATTTCCACCAAGAAGATTGAATGCTTTAATTATAATAATTGGCTTCAAATAGCTAACCCCATTTGTCAGCCCAATCTGTTAATCCGTGAGCATTTAGCATATTTTTTTTTTTTTTTTACACTTATACATTGAACAACGCCATGCATTAATATAAGTCAAGGACAATACTCAGGAAAAAGAAGGCCAATATTTCGGTTCCAAATTTAAATGAAAATATTTGTTTCCAACTCGGAGAGAGCCGTTTGTGCCCTGTTTTTAGATGGGGGGGGGTGCTAACCAAGGAAGGGACATATTGTAATTAAAGTAGTGCAACTACTACTACCACCACCATGACTACTGAGATGGACCTGTATTTGTGTGTGTGTACCTATGTTCTTCTAAAAAATTACTCCACTGTGGGGCTAGGCGGCCGATCAATATGCTGGCGCAGTGCTGTAACAAACATAAAAAATATATAAAGATAGAATGCGCTTGGCCAAGGAGTTCACAACATTGCCATCCGGAAGTATAACGGGCCAACACACAAACTCTGTGTAACCATGAACTTTTATAGTCTGGTTAATACAGTTTAGTTAGAACAACTCACAAACGCGGATGGCAAAAACAATAACAAAGGCCTGACTGACGTCATCTGCATACTATCTATATAAATATATTAAACAAAAAAACAACATAAAAACTGGCAACAAGTCGACATCATAAATTGTCTGATTGTCAGCTGTATACGTTTGATTCTCAAAAATTGAAACATGTTATTATTAAAGATTTTTCTTATTAATAAACATTCATTCTACGAGTTCCTTTTGTGTATCATAAACAATATCTAATATTTTTATTGACATAATTGATTATATCAGCCATTTATCAATTCAGAATGTTTTTCAATTCCAGCAATGATAATTAATGATTTTTCTACAAAATAGAACTCAACAAAATGCTAATAACAATGCGAGTTAACTGACGAATCAGTCAAGCATAAATTTAATGTCTCATGTCATCTTTATAAATAATGATATTGATTTCTTTGTTACATTAATATATTTAATGATATACATGACAATGGCTTTAGTGACGAAATAACAATAGTATTTGGCGATGATTCTGGCTTTATCCTCACATAAAACGGTCTGTCGTATACGCTGACAAATCAAATTAAAGAAAAAAAAATGGGCCAGAAAACTTTTACTTCAATACACGATAAAAATGACCACTATCTATCAAAAAGCCTCAAACCTAGGGATTCTTCTAAATCTTAGGTTTAAGCTTTTTTTTTTTTTTTTGGACAAAATGGGGATCATCTTAATTTAAAGTAAATTTTTTCTGACCAATATTTTAATAAAAGTATTTTGTCAATGTATGTACCATCCTTGTACGTCTTGAATACACGACGGTTTTGCCATCCACATTCTTTTTAATGTTTTCTTTATTGTCTGGTACGCAAATAGCGTAACAGCATAGATAAAAGGAAATAAGAAGCCCATGCTATCAGCACCTCTTTTCCAACCCCTCGTCTCCACACACGCACACACACACACACACACACACACACACACACACACACACACAGTATATATATATATATATATATATATATATATATATATATATATATATATAGATATAGAATACAAGTTATCACTCACATTTTTTGTGGCCGAGACGTTCGTTTCTGTTTCTCTTTAGACGTCCTCAGTCGGCGTAATCCTTATTTTTTGGTGGCCGAGACGTTCGTTTCTGTTTCTCTTTACACGTGTAAAGAGATACAGAAACGAACGTCTCGGCCACAAAAAATGTGAGTGAAAACTTGTATTCTATATTAGCTCTAACCATCATTATCGAGCATTTTCGTACCTACGAGTACCCACCAACACTCATATAAATATAATATATATATATATATATATATATATATATATATATATATCTATATATATATCTGTCAGCCTGTCTGTCTGTCTGTCCGTCCGTCCATTCATCCATCCATCTATCTATCTATCTATCTATCGATCTATCTATCTATCTATCTATCTATCTATCTATCTATATATCTATCTCTGTATCTATCTATCTATCAATATATCTGTGTTAGCGTGCCGTCCGTGCGTCCGTCCATCCATCTATCCATCTACCCAACTACTTACCTACCTACCTATCTATCTGTCTATCTATCTATCTATCTATCTATATATATATATATATATATATATATATATATATATATATATATATTTATCTGTATATATATATATATATATATATATATATATATATATATATATATATATATCCATTCATCTATCGATCCATCCGTCTAACTATCTATCTGTCTATCTACAAATCTCTCTCACACTCACCTTCACACACACACACACACACACGCATACACACACACACACACACACACACACACACACACATGCACATAGATAGAAGGTCAAATCATGCAAAGGTTGATCGATATATTTAGATTGGACAGGAAAATGATTTGGAAATATCGGATGATTAAAGAAAATAAACAAACAACTCCCCCCCCCCCCCCCCCTCGCCACCAATACCTTAAATAAAAACACAATACCTAACTCATGTGACTTTTAGAACAATTACTAATGAAAACATTAAGAGAAAAATATAACTAGTTATAAAATAACAAATGAAATTACGATTTATCATTTAAGACTAATATTTTAAGACATGCAGGGGGAGAGGGGAGGGTGGGGGAGGGGGGGGGGTGGGGGGAGCTGACTGAGTGATTAATGCATTGCATGAGACCCGGAAGGTCTCAAGTTCAAGCCCCGCTTCAGAAACTTTCAGTTGTTTTTCTTCCTAGGCAATTTGCTTACCTTTGACAACATTGGCGATTCTAGTTGACATCCGATGTTTTTTTTGTGAGGATTATTTACATTCCTTTATGGAATGCCTATGTTGATGGATCTATTGATGTCTCGCGGGACGGCGTAATTAATCCCCCAAAAATTATACAGAATAAATAAATATAAAACAGAATTGCAGACGGTTACGGAGAGCTTTTCAAATTATATGAAAGTAACACATTTGAGGGCAGGTGTGACATAAAAAAAAACAGTGCCGACCAAAGCTGGATGAAATTGCAATAAAAGAATCCTCTTTTTAAAAAGTAAATCAACCGACTGGCGGAATAGTTCAGGCCAGTTTTTCTATGCTCACCCTGGTACAAGGAGAGAAAGAAAAGAAAGAGAGAAGGAATGTGATAGAAGGAGCGTTATGAAGATTAATAGAAGAAAGAATTGAGTGTGAGGGGGAGTTACAGACAGACAGACAGACAGAGACTGAGACTGAGAGAATAAAAAAAGAATGAGAGAGGAAGAAAGAAAGAGAG
>NC_088360.1:8798045-8815545 GCF_034508935.2 Berghia stephanieae | reverse complement strand
AATAAGCTCTAACTGCTGTCGTCAATCGAGAAAATCGATGGTGAGTATGTAAGTCTGAAGGGTTGGTGGTGGTGGTGGTGGTGGTGGTGGTGTGTGGGTGTGTGTGTGTGTGTATGTGGGTGGGGTGTGTGTGTGTGGGGGGGGGTGTATAAGATATCCCACTCACGAGGATCCTGGTTCGAGTCTTGGAATCTCGCCGCTTGATTTTTGATTTTCACTATCTTGAGCAAGAAATTTAGCTCTTTTGAATTGCAGCGACCGGGAGTGGCGTCCAGGATATTTGGTCCTTTTTCGAGGAAAATAAAATCATGGGAATGAAATTGGGATTCAATTATAATTAGGTAAGATATCGAATATATAAATGAAACAAACAAAAGATCACAATGAATTTAACGAAAACAATAAAAATATAAACGTATAAAGAGTGAAAAAAAAAGAAATGAAAGACAAGACAAATGAAGTCGAAAACGGTTTGGGTGAGAAAATTGGGCACTTTGCAAGGTATTTATGGTGTACGTAGTGAATTTTTTCCTGCCTGAGATCGCGTCTTTTATATCAGAACTTGGACATAGATAATGACGGACATAAAAAGTAGTCATACAAAAAAGACGCCTATTAGATGACATACATGTATTGTATGAAAAGGAGCAAAATTTAAGGTGCCTTGTCCGGGTTGTGCATAGAAGCTATTTTTAATTAATATTATTCTGTTATTTAATTGTATTTTTCTTGGGTACGATCTATCAAACATCTAAAGACATCTTGTCGGTGTGATAAGAGGCGGTGGTAGATAGCGTGAAGGGAAGACGTGAATGATGTGTGGAGTGTGGACATTTATTATGATAACCATTTGTATTGGAAGACAGATGTGACAAAGGCAGTGTAAGGTTGTACAAACTCTTACCTTAACAACAAAATTATGAGCCGGTCGTGTAGTTTAGGTCACTCGCCTTGAGACTGAAAGCTCTCGGATTCAAATCCAACAGGAAGAGGCACTGGGGAATTTTAATGAGTTAAGCATGTAGGTAGATTTGACTAATTTAGTCAAATGGAGGATGGCATTTAACACTCTCCATACCGACTGTTTTCAAGATTTTTACTGAAATGTAATGTCGACCCAAAATACAAATTGAATTTTTAAATTGACATTTAAGAGTAATAAGTACATACGACACGTTATCTTGATAAGGAAAATAAGCTTTACAAAACTACACTAAGTTCTTGAAAATATTATGATTGTCACTTTGTAATTTATAAAACTAAATCTGTATAAGAAAAATACTGTTTGTATAGTAACGACTGTGACGATTTTACTACTGTTGGTAAGGAGGGGGTTAAAAAGTTGGTGCCGATTATTATATTACATCAAATAACAATGAGCTGATTACTTCTGTTGTTAGACTAAAAATCTGAACATTTGAAAAAAAATGTACTATGAAGCCGTGTTCTATTACACCAATGTTTAGGTCAGGAAGTTAACAAACCTTTATCATCATCATCATCATCATCATCATCATCATCATCATCATCATCATTATCATTATCATCATCATCATCATCATCATCATCATCATCATCACGTCCACTGTTTGGCATTCCAAAAACTTCTCCAGTTGAACAAAGACAACAAGGATGACGAAACCCCGATAGACCTCCAGCAACCCTTTCTGCTGTACAAGGAGGTGAAAGCCAAGAAGCTCCACGCCAGAAACATCCGCACAAAGGAAGGAATCAGGGAAAGTAGGGTCATCTATCAGTCAGTTGGACCTTACGTCACATTCCCCGAAAGCTATATAGGTTTGTGTTTTTAACTATTCCAAGGTCATTGTCGGCATAGGTAGATCGGGTGCATGGTGTCTCGTCTTGTGACATATACAAGCAATATTAAGCCTAGTCAATGACTGGATAGGTGACTTTGATTCCACAACCCTGGCCCCGACGGTTTGTCCTTGGGTAACTAAAAAACTTTAGCATTTAGATAGAGCACATAGACTACATAACTACACTAGAGCAATATCCTCTGAACATGCTCATCGCGCTCCACAAGGGTGTCTAGCCAACAGCAACACCTAACATGTAGAACGAAACATGACATTAGCTTGGCGATATTTCATTTTTTCCCGACAGAGACAACGTTGTTAACGGCCAGGTACTCATTTTACACCAACGTAAAGTGAGAGAATGTGGATAAAGAGAATTTTCCAAGTAGTCAACTATGCGCCACTCAGAGCGGGACTGGAATTCAGGACCTTCTGATCCGAATGCAAGTGTCATAACACAAGACTGCACAATCGCACAACACATTACCTTATTTGATTCAGGTGTGAATGAGTAATTCCTATATGACATGGAAATATGTTTTGAAATGGCTTGCTGGGGGAGTTAATGAAGCATTATTATATTATTGTTGTCTGAAGAAGGGATTTTAGCTCAAAATGGTCAGTGCTTTGAAATTTGTTTTTGTTTTAGAGCTGTTATATTTGCTTTTTGTTTATTAGGATTCGGTCACAATTCTGTTCTTGCCTCTCGTCAATTTCCAGGATATTTCCGACCCATTGACATGCCAGATCTTCCAATGGAATTAATGTCTAATGTGGCCAGATTCATGCCCCGAGCTTTGATCAGCTTGACGCCTTGTGAGGGATTTCAATGCCTCACTGGCATTGGAGTAAGGATTGATTCGTTGTTGGCTGAAAAGGTTTGTATTTCTTTTAAAGTTTCGCTTTTTATTACGTATCGGTGGCAAAAGATCTTTTTTGTAACTTTCAAAACAAAAACCTATAAAAAATATATCTATGGAGCAATTTAGTTTTCAATCTTCCTTGGTTGAATAATAAAAACTAATTATCCATTTCATACAGGGGTGAGTCTTAAGCTAAAACAATAATAGGAATCAGTGCTGAAAGTGGATAGAAAATGTGGACAAAGCGAGACTCTCAGTTTTAAAAAAATCATTTATAACCATCATCATCATCATCATCATCATCATCATCATCATCATCATCATCATCATCATCATCATCATCATCATCATCATCATCATCATCATCATCATTATCATCACCATCACCATTGTCGTCGTTTATGTTATTATTATTATTATTATTATTATTATTATTATTATTATTATTATTATTATTATTATGATGATGAAGTTGATTATTATTATTATTATTATTATTATTATTATTATTATTATTATTATTATTATTATTATTATTATTATCATCATCATCATCATCATATTATTATTATTATTATCATTATTATTATTATTATTAAATGTCCATTTATTTTTTTGGCTTTAGTTTGTATACAGTCGTCGTTTCAATTTTAGGTTTTATGTGTTTCGATGACTGGCATAGTATTCACAATGATGTGATTGTATTGAAAAAATAATTATAAATTCTATGATTGTGTTTTTTTTTTCTTCAGGATTGCCTATATCAAGAAAGATTAATCAACTCTGGCCTTTATTACCCCAAAAACATTTTAGAAGAAACAATAACATATATCAACAAGAAAAAAGCGAAGAAGCGAAAACTTATCAGATGTTTATCTTGCCGTGACTTTAAAAACAGAATAGTGTTATTTCCCTTAGATGTTACAGGAAAATTCTATTTGGCAAAACCAAAACTGAAACCTTCCAAAAGAATTGGAAACATGATTGATAAAACGAATAGAGCTTTCAAATGGACTGAATTTGACCCAGACGTTTTGAAAGGATTCAGAGTGAAAATGGTGTGTGGAAACACTCCCAAGGAAGAGTGTCAGTTCACCGGAACTCTTGAATTTTCTCATTTCACGGAAGAACATACCGTAGTTGGCTGTACGATGACGCCAAACCCACGTTTGTTTGAAATGCCCGTGACAACGGAACCATTTTTCATCGTTGCCTTGAATTCTGACGATTTGGACAGTTCATCGTTGCAACAGAAAAGTCTGAAGTTTGCCAAGAATGAATGTGATGGGTACATGCAGTGTGCCAAAGTGAAGAGAGACTATGACATTGAAGACAATGAATCTGAGTTATGAATTGGAATTACACTAAATTAGTTGTGGCCAACATTTGGCTATGACTCATGATATTTGAGTGGAGAGTCAATATCATAGTCAATGTTCTTATTAATTGCACTGACCAATGAATGACGTCAAAAGACGTTATTGGCCACAAAAGAAAACAAACCGTGAGTTGTAGTCAATAGTTCAACCAATGGGATCACTTGTTTCCTTGTGCACTACAAGCGACAAGTTTACGATAGCTACGGCTTAGGGCGCATTGCATGGGATGCAAATCACCACGATCAATTGTATCATCAAGGGAGATAACATGCACTTTTTGCTTATTAAAAAACAACTGAAATAAAACATAACATCTGGATTCACTTTAAGAAGTAATAACACGAACGAGGACTTCATGGATAAATACAAAGTAGACTTTATTGTGTGTCTATTCATGTTTTATCAGCAGTGTTACATAGCACCTAATGCGTATAATATCACATATTTTCTTCAGAGAGAGAGAGAGAGAGAGAGAGAGAGAGAGAGAGAGAGATAGTTAGAGATAGCGAGTGAGAGGGGTGGGGGAGGAGAGGGAGAGAGAAATAAAGAGAAGGCGATGTATATATATATAGAGAGGGTGATAAATATATATATAGGTAGATAGATAGATAGATAGATAGATAGAGAGAGAGAGAGAGAGAGAGAGAGAGAGAGAGAGAGAGAGAGAGTGAGAGAGAGAGAGAGTTGCCTTATTAATAAAGAAAAACAAGGTTCATGAAGAGGATATTTGTTTTAGGGTCTTGTATAGTTTCATGGTCATCGATTGATGTCGATGCATATTTTACATGACAATCTTCACTCGTTTCTTCGTTGTTGTAATGTAGAAAAATATAATGTCATGAATAACATAATTCGATACAAGTTTTGAATTATATGCCTTTATGATGATCCATCATGAAAGATCTTTAGCATGTACAAAGAAGTGCCTCAAAGCATAAAACTTAGATGTTCTCGTGAAATTAATCAGTTATAAAACAAACCATGAAATAGAAAAATGTGCCATATCTGATATCATTTACTTTTCTTTTTCCTTTTTCATCAAATACTGGCATTGCAATAAAACTGATCAAAGTGTCCGTGTTAGTGTTAGTATAATTTCGTAATGTGTGCCAAAGCATACGAGTACTTAAATATACGAGTACTTGTATTCGAGTCTTATTTACTGAATACCACGCCTCAAGCCGATACCATGTCGGTGTCCTTTTCACAGTAAATCTTAAATTTTTAGTCAAAGATATGAGAGTCGAATTTTGTTTCTGTAATCAATATCTTATGAACAAAAATGAATATAGTTTCTTTAACGAGTTAGCCTTAGTCCAGAACGATACGTATTTAAAAATTTGCCCAAAAAACTCGTCCTTCAAATATCTGTCGATTTAAATGACCCTCATCTTGGCAAACACTCTCAAAACTAGGACCTCGCGAGGTTCCAGGTTTGATAATTTTTGCCAAGATGAGGGTCATTTAAATCGATCGATATTTGAAGGACGAGTCTTCTTGCCAAATTTTTAAACACGCGTCTTTCCAAAATACGACAGTTAACTGGTTAATATTTGTTATTTATTTCTTCGAGCTTCAAGCAGCAATATTTGCATAATAAGAGCATGACTCTGAAATCAATACACACTATTCTTCATAGTTACAATGATAAAAAAGCTCCCTATTTGTGTTTGATTGTACACGTAGGCCTTAGCGAATTGGGTAGTAACGACGTGTAGGTACTAAAATGCAAGTCTGATAACCCGAATTGTTATGGTCCTACTGTTGTAAATGGAAATACTCCCAAACCAACGTCAAATACTGCCCATTACAACAGTGAGAAATCAAGCCCATACTTGCACTCGGCTATCAGACCTGCTGTGACATGTACCAGAGTAGTTATGTAGTATTTGATATTTGTTGATATGGTACGTATATAGATGAATTTCACTCTATGGATGTTTAGAAAGAGTTAAATATTATTATTCTAATCGCATGGTAATGGTTGATCATTATTTGATATTATCATTACATATTTTTGTAAGGGATTATATATTTTCACTACTAGTGAAAGTTAGCAAAGCGATCAACTCTTCATTAAAATCAAGTAATGTGTTAATAAATATAAAATCTTAACAAAACACATGATTTGAACAGCACGTTGCCAGTGTCGCTGAAGGCTATAATTAGAGAATGCTTGGAACAACGCAACTTTTTTTTTCTTCCACAGTAACTTTATAAAGTTCCCCTTTTCAAACTTTTGTAAAATAAAAAAAAAATAACAACTTTAACAGCTCTTTGTGCGTTTTGTGGTCTTGTGGTACGACACTCGCCTTCGTAGCGGCTGATTCCTGATTCTAGTCCCACTCTGGGCGGCCTAAAGTTGAGTTCTTGGGAAAAGGCTCTTTACTCATACTGTAAAAAAAGTTGTTTCTAACGAAAAAAAATTGTAGTGGCGGCGCACACACGTCGTGTCTGGTCCTGCATGTTAAGTGCCGTTGTAGGCTTGGGATTCTTAGTAAAGCGCTTTAAGCACATTTAGTGAATATTACGTTATGTGAAAGCTAAAGATCAGTTACGTGGGGTTCCGAACATTAAAAAAAATATTTGGTTAACAATGAATCTTGGCAAGGATTCATGACAGCTTTGGTCTGGTAAATATTATTCACACGTGAGTTTGACTTCCGGGCGTTTGGAATTCTTCAACATCCGTTAAGACTCCGCCTTTCAAGATGCCACTCTTGTCCTCAGAACTTGTTGAACCTGAATCGGAAGAGTTGAAGAAATGATCACGTGGTTCGTTATCCAGATTGATATCTGTAACTAAGTCTAATGCCCGTAAGGCTTCATCCGTCTGTTCCATTAATTTGGGGTCAGAGGGCATGTGAAGAATGACCTTCTGGTCTGTGTCAAGGTTTGGAGAAAGTTTGATCATGGCATTGTAGAGTTTTGAATATTTCTGACACAACTTCTGGGCGTCTTTATAACTGGCCATGTCTTTAAAAGTCTCATCATCGGAAAGTGTTTTAACCTGGAAGAAAAAAATGGATATATAAATAGCTCCTTTTATCAAAAAGTTGAGCACTATTATTTCATGGTTTTTGCTTTTATAATTTATATATATATATATATATATATATATATATATATATATATATATATATATATACATACATATATATATATGTGCGAGTGTGTGTGTGTGTGTGTGTGTGTGGATGTATGTGTGTGTGAAATGAAAATACACGTTCAAGAGAGATTTAGACAACATACCAGTCAAATGTGCCGACCACACTACGTAAATTAAATGTTTCTCTTATTTAACTAAGCAAAATGGAAAGCAAACAAGTTTAATGTACAAATGAATACCTAGTGGTAGGCGGTAGGATGCTATAATTTAAATGAAATAGATCCTCTCTTCCATTGTTTTCAGTTGGGGAGGGCAGGGGGGGGGGGTTAAAAAAAAGGAATCGCTAAGCTGTACTGAAGAAAGCTAGGATGTGGTAATACACCATGCTGAGTATATAGTATTCACAAATATATAATTGAATAAAAATTTTGGGATTATGGGGTAATCTCTGAAAAAGTTAGAAGACGTTAATTACAACCAGACTATGATGTTTAAGACAAGTAAGTAAATACAAAGATATATAAATATTAAAAAAAAAAACAACAAATAAACGTTGTAATGCCTATAAAATCAAGTAAACTCTTCTGTTGTACAATGACAAAAACATTCTCTTTTTCTTTTTTTTGGCCAGAAAACATTAACCTCATATCACATATTTTCCGGCCAAATCAGAAAAAGCTATTTGTCGTTGTACAGCAGTATTCTGTCATGTCACTCACTTTGACTTGAGACTTCAGAGGGATTTCAAAGAGGACGTTTCTAGAATTGAGGATCGTGCTGCCAATCACAACCTCGTCCGTACTCAAACTTCGCAACACTAGCATTCCTGTGGTGAAAAAGAGAAAGGGATAAATTGATATTGCAAAATGACTGGCAACAACTTGAGCAAATTGTATTTTCCAAGATAGATTACTACGTTTCCATTTAATTTGATACAAAGCTTTAACACTTCATCTATGCAGAATTCTTTTTCTTCATATAAACCGATTGACTCTGTCAGACACAGCATGTTTTATGGTTGTAAAACTAAAAAAGAAAAATTATGTTACTTTCCTGATAGTTTGTAGTGCATAAAGATCTCACTATTGCCAAAAACTTTGATACCAAAAGACAAGTTATTCCATATACGCCACGTATTAGGGGAAATATGTAAAGATGACTGCCACCATTAGATAGAAGAATACAAAAAATATTGATACCTCCTCTACGACTGCTCAGGTTTAACCCACCAAATCTCTACATAATTCTGACATTCATTAATCCTATACTTATCGCAATGAAGACAGCCAAGATTCATCCCGATATTATTAACTTTAAAAAGACCAAATTGTGTAAGAGTAACTTTTTACGCTTCGAATGATAAGCTGATCTGGTCTGTTGCAAACTATATTTTCTGCTAAATCTCATAATATTTGAGCGAACTACCCAAACGCTGCAAAGTGGACAGAATGTCAAAATAAAGTCTTACTTTATGGGGATCTTACTTACAAAAGGGATCTTTTAGGGGTTTATTTTTTCATTATTAAAGAGATTCGGAAACCTAGTATGGCTTTCCTTTATCTTCTTAATTATTTCTTTACAGACATTTTTTTTCGTTTCAAAAGTTGCTTTATTTTAAACATTGTACGAGAGTCACGACAACATGTCTATTCGATATGTACACAAGGGACAAATAAATAAAAAAATAATTACAAAAAATAATTTAAAAATAAATTTACAAATACAAACACAAAATTTAATTGGGCAGGAAATTCAGGTTAAGAGTACGAATCCAAAGAAGAAAAAAAATGCGAGCGTTCTCTAAATGTGAAGAGCCAACTTCGTGGTTAATGAGGAACAAGATCGTGGTTACACCCTCCGTGACTTTGTTATATAAACGGGTTGCTTTGTTTACATAGAACAAGAAAATGACCTTTAAAAAAATTCATTTCATTACACTTAAAACACAAAGGTTCCTACAGTCTAATTTAAAAAAGGGTATTTAAAAATTTGGCTAGATAACTCATCCTTCAAATATCGATCGATTAAAATGAGCCTCATCTTGGCAAAACTTCTCAAACCTGGGACACTCGCGAAGTCCAATGTTTGAGAAGTTTTGCCAAGATGAGGCTCATTTTAATCGATCGGTATTTCAAGGATTATTGGGCCAAAATTTTAACATGTGTTTTTTCAAGAGTACGGCAATATAGTACAGCCTCTCAAACTGAAGTATAATTTCAACAATTTGGAGAACAGATGTAGTCCTTTATGACCATGCTGATTTGCATTCTGATGATGTGGCACATGAGTTTTGACTTTCAAGTCAAATATTCGAAACCCCCTCGGTGTATGGTTGAGTCCTTGGAAAAGACTCTTTTCTAAATTTTTTCACAGTACTCAGATGTAAAATGAATATCTAGACGATATCAGCTTTGTCTCCGTCGCAAAGAAATTATGGCAGCGCATTTGCAGACTGCATGTTCAGTGTTGCTCTTGGTTGGAATCTTGGTTGCTCACTAGACCTTTTGTGCCTGAGTGGTAAGGTTGGAACCCATTGTAAAGAGCTTTAAGTACATCTAATTGGATTTTTTAAAATCCCAGATTTTTATTCTGTTACACGAAGTTGACAGAACCACATACTCAATATTTTAGGTATTAGATAGAACGATAGTCTATCACATTATTTTAACATTACATCCCACATACATTCTTTTGTCTTGGAACCACAAAAACTCAGTTTGTTTAGCCCCCTCACCAACTGTCATATTTATAACGATACAACCAGCAAAGTGGAAAAAGACAAATCTTTATTAGAGCTATTAGAACTGTACACTTTGTTGAGGAGACTGCATTTCTGAACAAAATCAAATATAACATGTGCTTTGAATTTGAGTCTCTATTTAAAATACATCTTTGTCTAAGATAGTTATGACGTTTTGAGACAAAAATCATGAAAATGGCTGGTAAGCAGAGAGTTAATCCTTTTTTTAAAAATGGATTTAGATAGGGCGTAGGCTTATTTGGTCTTTGAATTCACACTACATTGCCAACGAGGTTGACGTGCTGTATTATAAGAACGATTCGTAGGTGTAAATTAAATTATGATCAGTTGATGGCTGCACGTTCTCTTTAGTCAATTATTAACCGCTGCCTATTGTTAGGTACTCGTTCACATCTGAATCTCTGGAATGATAGACTGGAATGAATAACAATGTGAAATTGAATGTAAGTTTCAATTTGATATACGAAAACAGATAAAATGGACGTTTCGGGTTTCCCCTTTATCAACAAAACAGGATGGATGAAACACTACAGACGAATGAGATAATGTGGTAGTGGCGTTGTTAAGATGAATAACCAAAAGTTTTTGTTTATTCATCTTAACAACGCAATATCATTATCTCATTCGTCCGTAGTGTTTCATTCATCGTGTTTTGTTGATAAAGGAGAAACCCGAAACGTCCATTCTGTCTATTTTTGTCTATTAAATTGAAGCTTACATTCAATTTAATATTATTATTTATTTCTTCGAGCTTCGAGCAGCAACATTTACATTAGCCTGGAATGTAATAGCTTTTTCTCTGTCGAATAATAAATGTAATAATGCCTTACAAGCTTCATATCACGTCTTACATTTTAGGTTTTGAAACCTCTTATAAAGCGCTTTTTAAAACTTGACCTTTTATATAGAACAATATCCATTAAGCCTACTCAAAGCGCTTGACAAGGGATCCTTTGCCAAAAGCAACATTTAATATGTAGGACGAGACATGACGTCTGTTGGCGATATTACAATTTATTTTTAGGACTGAGACAACGTTGTTAACGTTTTAACATCCAGGTATTCATTTTACACCTGAGTACGGTGAGAGAATGTGAGTAAAATCCTTTTCCAAGGACTCAACTATGCGCCGCTCAGAGCAGGGCTCGAACCCAGGGCAATCCAATTCGAAGGCGAGTATCATGCCACAAGACCACACAGCCGCAAGTGCAGTATATAAAAGCTCAAGTTCTATTTTTCTTTTCATTCCTTTTTAAAATTTTTAATTGATCGCACTTTTATATTTGCCATGCACTGCAATATTCACCATCTTTTCAAATACTTGTCATGCACCCATGTCCGCTCCCTATGGCTTCAGTATAAATGTGACCCAACGTCTCTGAGCGGTACTACGTCAGGGATAACCAGGTCCTGGAACTTGAATTTATTGATGCTATGCGTTTATTCCCCCCCCCCCCAAAAAAAAAACAACAAAAAAACAAAAAAACAAACAAACAAAAAAAAAACCAAACAAAAAAACAAAAACAAAAAATAACAGAAAAAAAAGAAAAAACGAAAAAACAAACTCATACCATCCACCAGGCGGACATAGCACACCACCACACAAAACAATGTGCAACCTTAAACGTTTGAGTTTGACTAATACACTTTAATTTAATGAAAACGACGCATAAAAATGGCTGTCTAAAAACAATAACAAGGAGATGAATGATGTCAATTTCGTTCTATCTATAATTATAATCACAAGTTATATGAAACTTGAGTTTAAATAATAACAAAATGATAATAAAAATAATAATGTAATATAATAATAATAATAATAATAATATAATATAATAATAATAATAATAATAATAATAATAATAATAAAATAATAATAATAATAATAATAATAATAATAATAATAATAATAATAATAATAATAACAATAATAATAATAATAATAATAATAATAATAATAATAATAATAATAATATTATAATAATATAATAATAATAATAATAATAATAATAATAATAATATATAATAATAATAATAATAAACAATAATATTAATGATAATAATAATAATAATAATAATAATAATATAATAATAATAATAATAATAATAATAAAAATAGTAATAATAATGATAATAATAATAATAATAATAATAATAATAATAATAATAATAATAATAATAATAATAATATAATAATAAAAAAAATTAATAATAAATAATAATAATAATAATATAATAATAATAATAATATAATAATAATAATATAATAAGAAGAAGAAGAAGAAGAAGAAGAAGAAGAAGAAGAAGAAGAAGAAGAAGAAGAAGAAGAAGAAGAAGAAGAAGAAGAAGAATGCTGAAAACGTATATAGAGCTATAACTCTTAGCGCTTAATGGCAGAAAATAATTAAAATGTCTTACATCATGTCATATTAATTCTAACGTCAATTTTCAGTGTCTAATTCATCCCCAAATAATACCGTTTTGAGACGATGGGTCACGGATAGCTCAATTTGCTAAATTTGAGGTATAAAGGCCAAGGTGTCCAAATACATGTTATTTCAAATTTACACAAGCCTCATCAAACATGAATAGCAACATTAAAACTACTTAGATGACGTGAGATATCTCACGCTACGCCCATGGGATGACGACATAAAATATTATTCCTAAGTAAATAAGAGCAGACGCACTGGTTTCCGGAAGGAGTTCAGTGGAAAAATGTAAAATGTATGTAGCAGGCAATTCAGTACAAAACAAACCTGTTCACCTCTGTTTCCCCCTGTCATTGATCAAGCGGAATACTGTGAATAGTTTGGAATGATAATTCCATTTACATATCATGTCAAAAACCATTCACAAGAACTAAAAATCAAATCTCATAATATGCAACCAATAGCCTCAATTCGGAATTGTACCGGAATAGAGAGATGCCAAAACAGTGAGGTCAAGTAAACTTTCTCAAAATTATGAAATTATAGTTTCTCCAAGTAAAGCAATAAAGGACATTCTCCTCAATGAAGCATAGATATTTTACCTAAGTTTTATATTTTTTACGATAAATACAGTTAAAACGACCGTCGAGCTCTGGACCCCCTCACCCCACCCTCACAGTCTTGAGGGGCATTTTTTTTTGTGTGATAACGAGTCATTTTAATGGCTCACTATCATTTGCAGGACGAGTAGTCAGGCCAACATTTTGAAAATGTCTTGTTTATTTTTTCTTCAGAGTACGGAGAGCTCCTGGAACACCTAACATTGTACCAGTTTGCGGCGGTGGACCACATATGAAGATGATTTATAATATTTTTCTACATGTTAGTGTCATTAACTACACATTTTATACATCGTTTACAACAGAAGAAATGAAATTGACGTCACTCAGCTGAATGTTATTCTTTTTAAACAGCCATTCTAAATGATCAATTCTCCCCTAAATCATATCAATCGGACTATAAAAAATCAAGGTTATACATAATTTTGTGTCTTATTACGTTATATCTGGCTGGTGGATGTTTGTGAGGATTTTAGCTAAACTTTAAAAATTGTCTTTCAAACAGAAATACTGAAATCAATTTTTTTTGACGGGCATAATAAAATAAAGACATTCTTGTAAGTTCACATTTTAGAAAACGAACTGTACTTCCACCACGCGCTCCCAATCTCGCGCACTGTTGGGTAACACGTCCGGAATTCCAATTCGTAAGAAAGCGGAGTCTCAGATAGTTTTATACCACTGACAGCATTTGTCAAGGTTTCAAACATAGATCCAATCCACAATGACATTTTACAGCAGAAAACCATTTGCAAAATTATTTACAGTAAATCAATCTTTCTTATCTGCAACTTAATATGGCGTACCTAATTCATAGTGCAAACATCAGATACCAATAAATTCTCGAAATGCTTTGTAATCCTAATGTTAACACTTTTGGAGTCTTACGTCACTTTTCTATGACAATAATATGGACCATGCCAGATTTTGGCAAAATATATCTCATGGTAGTTGGTGAAATCCATGTTAAACTGTAAGCAGCGTTATGTTATGATAATCATTCTTAATTTCATTTAAAATAGTTAAAATGTTGCCTATGTTTTGACATTTCATACGATGTTTTCTATTTTAACTTGATAGTATCAATCAAAAATACCTCAATTCCGGTTGCCATCCTCAATTGTTTACTTCCTTGTCGACTATAAATATTGACAGTTATTTCACTCAGGCATTATAATATACTTACCAGTAAATATACAGGGCACAACAGGAGCTTTTCCAAACAATAAACGGACCCTTATGGGCAGTGAGAGGTCGGACATGATGTCACTGATACTGTACACAGCATTCTGGGATTTGTTACTATGGTCGTACACGGCGTTGAATTTACCTGCAATGGAAATTGTATAATTTGATTAAAATGCATTTAACCCTCTCCTGACAAGCCATTTTCAGAATTTTCACCAAAACTTCACATCCACCCAACACAAAAACAGACATATCTTACTCAAACAGAAAAGCAACAAGAACATTCTATACATAATATTGTTCGCCAATATTGGCCTTATAACAGAATGTCAAGTTTTATAGCTATAGCAAAAGAATAATTGAAATCTGGATGACGGTTGCATCGTCACAAATGTGACGATTTTCCAATAGGTGGTAGGGAGAGGGTTAAAGTAGTTTCACTAAATCAAACACATCAATCCTGTTTCACTTTAATCAAGGTTGACTCCAGTCATTGCACCATCCGCCATGTCTTCATTACTTTGGTCATTAAAATCCTACAATTAATTCGTTGGCTTTGTCGATTTGTATTTCTCTCTCGAATTTACTTTCCTTGTTGGGTATCGTTATTTTACAGCACCTTAAAATACCAACAAGTCTCTCTCTCTCTCTCTCTCTCTCTCTCTCTCTCTCTCTCTCTCTCTCTCTCTCTCTCTCTCTCTCTGTCTATCTATCTATCTATCTATCTATCTATCTATCTATCTATCTATCTATCTATCTATCTATCTATCTATCTATCTATCTATCCATCTATCTATCTATCTATCTATCTATTCTATCTATCTATCTATCTATCTATCTATCTATCTATCTATCTATCTATCTATCTATCTATCTATCTATATATATATATATATATATATATATATATCTCAACCTACCTACCATTGCATCTCTCTCACTCACTCACAAACACATACACACACATTTACACACACACACACACACACACACACACACACACACACAATTCTAGGAAACAGAAAATATCATCCCGTTCAATTTTGGTTGGAAGATAAAAGTTATGCCTAAATGTTTTGATCGGGTCAATGCAATTTGTTAAGATAATTAAGAGATCTAGTTAATGTAGCTGAGACGTTTGCCGCCTAGATAGAATTAAACTCATTTTACGAGACGCTACGCAGATTGTCTATGTATCATTCTGGTCGTAATTGTAAGGTGAGGGACATCGTTCGTTATTTTTTGTTTGTTTGTTGCTTTAGGTCTCTTCCAACACAATTGAGGTTATATGAGAGACCGCTGAAACAAAAAAACAAGCAATCTAACAAAAATAGTACAAATGTAAATCAAAATCATAACCTAAAGATATCATAAGCTAAATTATAAATAACCAAGAACAAACAGGCAGAAGATTTACAGAAAAAAAAAATATCCCCTGTCAAAAATACAATCACAAACCAAAGAAGCAGGATAGGCTAGTAAAGAGAAGAAGAAACGACATCACTATCGGATCGTACACCCATGCGAACATCATAGGTATATGATTCAAGGGTGATGCTCCCATCCAACCACCCGCCATCGCTAGTTAAATTCCTGGAAATTCCCTGTATATTATTACTGAGTTCATCCCATACAAGAGCATTTCAAACAAATTAACATGAAATATTTGACCACATTTAATCAATGATTGCTTTCTTCACACGAACCCATTCTTACAACAGTCTTTTCATCTATAGATAATACGTTGTTAAGCCTGCACACTGATGTGTATTGAGTTACCCATTGTTAGTGCTTTTCCTGCCAGAACGTTCTAGCGTTTGAGTGAACAACACGATATCACTGACACGGCTCTATAACTCTATTAAATATTAATCGCTTGGTTTTATCAATAATTTTAACTGACATACGAGTTTTTGATTTGAGAAGTTAGCAGAAGCGCAAATCAAATTTGTTTGATAAACAGCAAAGGGTTATGGAGCGTGCGAGATCTTTTCATAGATAGAGACAGAATCAGGAAGGATTGTCAGATATCGCAATCAGTGTCTTCAATACGGCTTGAAAATTTCAATCATAAATTTCTTCCACAAAAAAAGTGAATGTAAAAATGTATTCAAAATAAATAGAAACATAAACAAACGGTGAAAAGTAAAAATAAAATATTATTTAACATTCGATGAGAGGATGAAAAGAAGTATTTGATAGTACTAAAGTGGACACTCAGAACACAAGCCTGAAGAGAGCACCAAATATCGGTCTAAAGGGGCAATTTATAAAAAAACAAACAACCAACAAAACAATCAAAGAAAACCAGACAACTCAAAAAGATATGTCAAGACCACATTGACATGACTGTACATCTCTGGACCTGACTTGCCATCTGCCTCTAATCAAAACAACAGGAGACAACTTAATTCTTTTATTTTTAAAAGTAGACGTCTATCTTAATTTATGGTTACATCTATTTAAATCACGCTTCATTCACACATTACAAAACAGTGGGAGTTTCAGAAATGACATTTATTGGTTTAATCGAAGAAGATTGGACGTAGTGAATGAACCATTAATTGAATAATCATAATCGAATAAAAATCATGTTATATGTCTGTAAATAGATAGGTTAATTATGAGAAAAGATAACTCAGAAAAGGTGGGAACAAGATAAAAGGTGCCAGACAACGCAAGATTTGTCTGGCACCTTTTATAATCACTTGTTCAGATCTTGATCTTACACCGGTGCCTGATCCCTAGTATCTCAATTTGATACATAAGAAATGTGTTACCTTTATGACTAAATGGTATCATAATTTCAAGCTGGTCCGTGTCCAAACATTTGAGATAACAAACTTCCTCCATCTCATACTCCACATTCTTTTTCTTGAAAAATCCTGTCTGTGCTTTGTGTCGTAACTTGGCCTTGAATCGACCTGGAGTTGAGGTTGAAGAGAAATTTGGAATGAGGCTTCTGTAAAGTTGAGATGCATTTTCAGGCAAATGAATAATTTTCCCTACAGACACATAGATATTTTACAGTATGTTTCCACAATTTGAACCAGAATCACAAATGAACCAGATTTTCAAATGTTTTTTTTTGTTTTGTTTTTTTCATTCTGGAAGTATTTTGAGTAAAAGCAGTCTAACCAAAAACACTATTTCCGATAGACATTCCCATTTGCGGCGAATATTGAAATAAGGTGGCTAGAGTTCCTTATCTAAGTAATTAACAAGGACGTCAGAAAGTTACATTTCGTTTTTATATTTAGAGTATTGTTACCCGAGTAACAATTGGCCACGCACACCGCTGCTTGCCATTTTCAACAGTTGACAAGTT
>NC_088360.1:8738045-8793045 GCF_034508935.2 Berghia stephanieae | reverse complement strand
AAACATTACTTGAAAAGACATGTGAACATTGCCCTACACCTTTCAATCCCCCGTTTGAATTCCATTCCTATTCTTCAGTATTCAACACGCCGTTCCAAGCACACGGTGTCTGCTTTCGCTGTGTGTACAGTCTACATTACATGCTTGACACAACTCGACATACACACACACACACACACACACACACACACACACACACACACACACACACACACACTCCGGTCATGGTCCCCAAACAAATGGCATTTCCATTCAATATTTCCTATCGATCAATACACACATCGTCTCGGACCACTGGTGAAAACAGCCTTGGAACCAATAAATGACTAATTTTGAAACTATCTGATATCTCTGTCTCTCTGTAGGGCTGGGCACAAATGGTCGGTTTTAAGGACAAATAGGTTATCCCGCTTTATCAAACAGACATTTGATCATATTACATGGAGGCTATTTTTTAAATATAAAGACCCTTTTTTTATCGTGATGATCCATTTTCCAAGATGAAATGGGTTTAGATGAAACACTCACATTGTGTGCTGATTGAAACTTGGGCTTGGTCGTATTCTTTTTTAACTGAGAGAAATGGAACATTGCGTTTTGAAAATGGATTGGATAGACAAGTTGTCCTTGGTATCATCCAAATGTATTACAAAGTATGAATTAATAAATAATTATGCATTTTAGTGAACTATTTCAAATAAATATTATGGCAAATCTACCAACTGACCTATTGGGTATCACATTTAATATCTGATCAATTTCTGGAAATAGGTCAGTCATCATTTTGTGCACGCGGGAGTCCCGATAGCTTAGTTGATAAAGCACTCTCTTCGTTGGGATTGGTACTCCCTCCTCACGCAGTTATTAGGTAGATGGGTCTGTTTGATCTGGCGGAAAGCATTTTATGATAGATTTGCCCCCTATCCATAGGGTTAGCAAGCATGCATGCCATAGAAAACGGAAAAAACTTCGACTACATGGACTCCGAAGGATTACTTTTTATTTTTACAATCACATATATATATATATATATATATATATATATATATATATATATATATATATATATATATAGTATGCGCTTGGCTAAGAAGCTCATAACATTGCCATCCGGAAGTATAACGGACCAACACACAAAACTGTGTGTATCCACGAACGTTTATAGTCGGGTTAATACAGTTCAGTGAGCATTACTCATAAACGCGGATGGCAAAAAACAATAACAAAGACCTGAGTGACGTCATCTTCGAACTATCTATCTATCTATCTATCTATATATATATATATATATATATATATATATATATATATATGTGTGTGTGTGTGTGTGTGTGTGTAATTAGAAAACCGTTTTACAGACATCATGCCTTTCTATTGACACAATCCAAGTGAATACGCCAATAAAACAATGATGGGCGAGGTACAGTTATCTATTTATAGATAGGAGAGATGCAGGGTTTCGGCTGACGCTTTCAAATCCTAATGCCTACTATAATCTATCTTACGTCAAAGCCCAAAAATACCTTTTTTTTTTTACCCAAAGAGTGTTACAAGCAATGCGACCTTGGCTTCAATTAATCCCAAAATCGCATCCGTTTTCACTATCATAGTGAAAAAGGTAAAAATTGATGTCAAAGTGGAATAAAATCGAATTTCGACGTTAAGAGTTGATTGTCGTAAGCCTATTTACTGTTAAACATTGGCGTACCGATTATGTGGTGGTATATCTCGATCAACTTGAGTGGGTTCGAGTTTTTTTTTTTTTCCTTTTTTGTTTCCCCCTGATGAACGTTTAATCCTAGACAAGATTTTAAAAGATACTTCATGTCTCATGTGTAAAATGTATACCGCTCTATCAAAACGGGAATTGGATTCAATAGTCTGATGTCACGTCGCCCAGCAACGGCGGCCATCGTGGTTCTAAACAAAGAAAATCGGTACCTTTTATTCTTCATGCTGACTTAAACTTTTCATATGTCTTGTGATCAGAATGTGTAAAAGTCAAAACATGATCGTATTTATAATGGGGTTTTTTTTCCTCTGGATACGCTTTTATGCTCATCGGAGAAATATTTCATAAGGGCGTCCGCCATTGCTCCGATAGTTTAGAGCAAGTTACTAAGTTACGACTTTTGAAGCGTATTTAAATAAATGAAAACGCGCGAAGCATGGATAAGTGCTATAAATGTAATAAATCACACAAAAAATAACACAAGCTGTGTTGAGAAGGGGGTTAACTAAAACTAAAACTTTCCATCTTTACCAACGTAAAGTTTGTAACACGATCATCAAGTGGACCAAGTTTTAAATTTTAAGGACCGGTTTAAAGTCAAACGTATTATTTGATTCCGGCTATTTGCTATGTAGATAATTTTTATACTTGCTATATTATTTGTATTGTAAGATATTTGAGCATTTGTGGTTTTAAATAGGACTGTGAATGGGGGTGATAAGTGTTGTCAAATATTATTATAAAGATGGCTAAAATATTCAAAGGTAAATTGACTAAAAATATCATTGACATTCCCTGGCTTATCAATGTAATCTGAAAATGAAATATAATAGAGAAATTTAGCACCGCTACCCCCCAACCCTCGCTTCCAAAGTATGAGGCCTATCACTTCAAAACGGTAAATTTCAGGGAGTGGGGTGACGAAGATGCTGGAAATTATATTCAAAGTTAAAATGGCCGCAAATGGATTCAATAGTCTGATGTCACGTCGCCCAGCAACGGCGAACAGCGTGGTTCTAAACAAAGAAAAGTGGTACTTTTTATTATTCATGCTGGCTAGAACTTTTCATATGTCATGTGATCAGAATGTATAAAAGTCAAAACATAATCATATTTATCATGTTTTTCTCCTCTGTATACACTTTTATGCTCGTCGGAGAAATATTTCATAAGGGCGTAGTTTAGATCCAGTTACTAAGTTACTATGCGTTTTTACGAGGGAAGTGACGTCATGACTGTAGACGCGAATTGTGAAATGTTAATGTTTGACACTTCAAGAAATTATATTATCATTCTCATCATAAACTTAACCCGTATTTCTTTAATTCGTGTTTTTTTAAAACTATTAATTCGTCTTTTAAACCCTAAATCACCTTCGACATATATAGTGCGATGTTGAGTCGACATAGCCGACGTGGTTATTTATGTAACATCTTTTCTTATGCAAACTTGTTGTCTTTCTCCTGGGTGGTGATGGTATGTTGAAATGGGTGGCTTTCTTAAACGTTGCATATTATCTCTCTGTCTCTCTGTCTGTCTGTCTGTCTCTCTCTCTCTCTCTCTCTCTCTCTCTCTCTCTCTCTCTCTCTATCTATCTATCTATCTATCTATCTTTCTTTCTTCTTTCTATGCAACTATCTATCTATCTATCTATCTATCTATCTATCTATCTATCTATCTATCTATCTATCTATCTATATATATATATATATATATATATATATATATATATCTATCTATCTATCTATCTATCTATCTATCTATCTATCTATCTATCTATCTATCTATCCACACTAATTTTCTTTTTAATTGTCAACTATTTATCCATCCATCCATCCGTTCATCTAGCTATCTATCTATTTATCTATCTATCCATCCATCTCTCTATCTACCCATCTATCTTTCCATCTATCTCTACATCTATCTATCATCTATCAGTCTATCTATCTACTATCTATCTATCTATCTATCCATCTACCTCTATATCTATCTATCCATCTATCAATCGACTATCTATATATCTATCTATCTATCTATCTATCTGTCTATCTATCTATCTATCTATCTATCGACAGAATCTATCTTTTTTAAATTTTCAAATCCAGCAGGCAGAAAACTATATTTAGACACATTGTACATCGATAGATCTTTTCAGTTCATTCATGAGACAACTGCCTATCACCTTATCTGTCTATTTACCTGTATGTCTAGTCGGAGCATGTATGTATAATATTTATTAACCTGTCTTCCAATCATCATTTTGTTGAATCTTTGTTTCAGCCATTACACGCGGTGTTCTAGTTTACCTCCACTTCATTAAACTATGATAATATATTATCATTATCTATCTCAATATGGGATGAATTTAGTTGACGACACTGTTACAGCGTAACTTCGAACGTTTATAGTCTGTCAAATAATAACAAAGAGCTGAGTGACGTAGATTTAGTTCACGAAAAAGTTTATGAAGTCTACGGATCTATTTATTAACAACACTGTGAACCCTGAACGTTTATAGAATGAATGTGATTGACGCAGTGACATCTATATTATGAAGTCCTAGGATTGACGTCATTCGGCTCTTTGTTCTTGTTTTTTTAGACCGCCAGAGTGCTGATTAGTTTTCACCATCTATGTTATCTCTAATAGCATATTATGTCACAAGTTTGAGTGTTCAGATCGCTTTTTGCGATTGTTTCAGCGACAGAACTGGTGAGTATTTTACTATACTTAAATGCATACAATCAATATCAATAACCACAAATATTTCAATTCACTTCGCTTTTACTGTGTTCTGGTGAGAACAGGTCTGTTACATATTTTGATAGATAAGTGGTAACATTATTGTTTGGATAAAATCTAGGCCATGAAGGGTTATTTTTCTTGTCTTTTCTCCCAAATCTCTCTCTCTCTCTCTCTCTCTCTCTCGCGCGCGCGCGCGCACACACACACACTCTCTCTCACTCTCTTTTCTCTCTCTCTCTCTCTCTCTCTCTCTCTCTCTCTCTGTGTGTGTGTGTGTGTGTGTGTGTGTGTGTGTTCCTGTAAAAATAAATTAGATTTACACCCTTCTAAATAAAGACACACTATGTTCTATTTATAAATATGTTCATAAATCTCTATTCTGATTATCAGTAAAACCGGTTTCCGAATGTCTTCACTTCCACCCCCACATGTCACAGGTAATAGCAATGATAAGCCGGCATAGTAGGTGTGTCAACATTACCTTGTCCTGCCTCCCAATGGGAGTCAGAGTTTATTAGATGTTTCATGTGTTATAAACACATTGATCGTTCCCCAAAATTGTGGGACAAAAAGTCTCAAAACAATATTTATATTACCGTTGATCTTATGCTTAGAATTGGAATTTTAAAGCTATAGTTACAACATTTGAGTTAAAATAATTTCATCCTTAATGGAAAGTCTCTTAAACTTTAATTAAATAAAATTTCAAATTATAATGATTTGTCTTTAAATTCAAAATTCTTCAAGTTCTTTCCAATATATTGCCATTTTGACGTCTCACAGTGCGTTCGGAGAGGTTCCTAAAAGTCTTAGCCGACGTGCACTTATTTGCAGGTCTGGTAACGCCAATTCCTTATGGGCTCATAGTTGTAATGGAAATCTCAAAAAAGGACGCAAAATGTCATCCATTGCAACAATGTTAAACTAGGCCCATAAGTTGGTTCGGATGTCAGACCTGCATATATGTACACAAATGAAAAAAAATTACGAAAAATATTTTAAAACCCAAAAAGAAAAAAAGAAGTAACCCTCACCCCCCCCCCCCCAAAAAAAAAAAAAAAAACAAAAAAAAAAAAAAAAGAAAAATAGAAATAAAAAGCAAAATCGAAAATCAACCCCCTCACCACCCTCCTCAGAAAAAAATCAAACAAACAACGTTACAGAAAACAAACAAAGAAAAACAAAGAAGAAAACAAAGACAAACACAGAAAAACCTCACAAAAACGAAAAGTTAAGTATTATGTATTTATAAAATAACATATTTTAGACTTCATAAGACATGTTCCTTTCCTTCAAGATAAGTAAACAAAAGATAATTTTATGTGATTATTTCCAGACAAAATAATTAAATAAATCAACAGATGAGAAACAAATTTCGAAATGATAAGGTTTGAATAATCTTATTATAATCATATGTTCAGTTTACCCTTCTAATATAAATGATAAGGCAATGTCATCGATATTAGAATTGCAAACAAACCTGCAACAAGCGTTGTGACAAGCAGCCAAGCATATTCCTTTATTTTGTCATCTGTGTCCCACAGCCTCAAAACAGTAGCATGTCGGGATGATTAAAGTACTCGTGCGGCTATGTGGTCTCGTGGTAAGACACTCGCTTTCGGATCGGAAGATCCCAGGTTCGAACTCACTCGGCGCATAGTTGAGTCCTTGAAAAAGAGTCTTTACTCACATTCTCTCGCCGTAGTCAGGTGTAAAATGAGTACCTGGCCGTCAACAGCGTTGTCTCTGTCGGAAAGATTTTAACATCGCCCAACTGGCGTCATGTCTCGTTCTACATTTTACGTGTTGCTGTTGGTCAGGGATACTGTGTAAAGCGCTTTGAGCACATTTAGTGGATATTGCGCTATATAAAAAAGCTCTAAAAACGAAAAAAGCTCTAAAGTACTCAAAGTTTGATTTATATCCAAATATATCAGACTTTGGTTGGGTTTAGATGTCTGATTGAGGACAATGAATATAGAATATTAGGGTGCTAAAAACTTAAGCTTGAGCTTTTTTTAAAATTGCGCAATATCCATTAAACGTGCTCAACGCACTTTAGAAGAAGTCCCTAGCCAACAACACTTAACATGCAGAACGAGACATGACGCCTGTTAGGCGGTTATAATTTATTTCGGACAGAGACAACGCTGTACTCATTTTACCCCTAAGTACGGCGCGAGAATGTGAGTAAACAGTCTTTTCCAAGGACTCAACTATGCGCCGAAAGCTCAGAGAGTAGAGCCACACTCTCGCCGGCCAGGCGGAGTTGTCGTACCAGTAAGGTCGCGGGTTCGAGCCCCCGTCGCCTTGAAATATGTATTCTCTATTGTCTTCTGGCACTTTCCTACTCAATACATTTCTTGTTCTAATTATGCATTACTTTCGACAGCATTTCTAAAACTTGGGAGGCTAAATGTTTTCTATTCTCTTTAAGTTCCATCAAGAACCACTCCTCTCCGCCTCAACCATTCTCCACCAGGTTGTCGATTTGCGGTCAGAGACCCGCGCCAAGACAACAGCTCTGTCGTGTTCTGGTCCTTTCCTGAAGACATGGCCTATCCAGTTCCATCTTCTCTTCCTCACTTCTACGCTACTCTTTTCTGTCCCAGTCAATCGAGTCATCACCATCATCCATTTAACATTCGTTTACTCACCCCATTGGGGAAATGGTCTCTAGAACCGTCGCCATCGTTGACTAATAGCCTGACACTGACCAAAAAAATTACGTCAAAAGTCAGGTCTTTGGCCGCAAAAGAAAACAAATCGTGAGTTGTATTCAACAATTCAACCAATGGGATCACTTGTTTCCTGAGCACTACTAAAGACAACTCACCAGACGCTGCACAAACCTAAAAAGTGACGTCAAACTACACGTCTTAGAGAGTTCTGGTGTCAGGCTATCTATAGATAGTATGCAGATGACGTCACTCAGGCCTCTGTTATTATTTTTGCCATCCGCGTTTGTGAATTGTTCTCACTATAGATAGTTCGAAGATGACGTCACTCAGGCCTTTGTTATTGTTTTTGCCATCCGCGAATGTGAGTTGTTCTCACTGAACTGTATTAACCTGACTATAAACGTTCATGGATACACACAGTTTGTGTGTTGGTCCGTTATACTTCCGGATGGCAATGTTGTGAACTCCTTGGCCAAACGCATTCTATCTATACTGTATTAACCAGACTATAAAAGTTCATGGTTACACAGAGTGTGTGTGTTGGTCCGTTATACTTCCGGATGGCAATGTTGTGAACTCCGGAGTTCACAACATTGCCATCCGGAAGTATAACGGACCAACACACACACTCTGTGTAACCATGAACTTTTATAGTCTGGTTAATACAGTTTAGTGAGAACAACTCACAAACGCGGATGGCAAAAACAATAACAAAGGCCTGAGTGACGTCATCTGCATACTATCTATTTGTTAATGATGGCTACACTAGGACCCATTTGAAAAAAAAAAGATCGAGATACAACCAGCAGTCTAGAGCTTCTTGTTTTAGAGTATAAAACATGATGCAAACAATGGTGCCCGAATCCAGGTCATTTTGGTGAAAATACAATTCCTTATCTATTCGGCCATCTAGCTGACCTCTTTACCTATTTTCTCTCACTACCACTCACTCCTTTATTTCCTTTCTCCGACCGATGGTCAACATAGTTGTCGTCGATGTCCTCAAAATCATCATCATCTTCATCATCATCATCATCATCACCATCATCATCATCATCATCATCATCATCATCATCATCATCATCATCATCATCATCATCATCATCATCCTCATCATCAACATAGACTACATTAAATCTTTGTCGTCCTTCTAGTTCTTGAATTTATTCTCTTCTCCTCCTCCTCCTCCTCCTCCTCCTCCTCCTAATTTTCTTCGTCTTCTTCTTCTCCCTCTTCGACCATAATCATTAAATCATTAAAAACGTTCAAACAAAGAAACAACACCCAACATATAACAAATAAAAACAAATAAACAAACAACAATGATTTCATTTCAACATAATATTATTATTTATTTTTTCTTTATAATATGTATAGAAATATAATATTATCAATGAAAAAAATTCACAAAGCCAAGGAATATCATTTAATGGACACGTTTTCATTTACCTGTTCCAATGAGTAAAGTATTACAACATGAATACATGATTATACAGAGAAACAACTAACAGGTCACATAAAAAAACCCAAGAGAAAATAGGTAATATATGACTCAACGTCTTAAAACAGTATAATGTTGGGATGTGCAAGATTTCTGAAAATGGCATGAAAATCAAAATGATAAGAATGAGGAATTTAATTTTTCGCTGGTTAAGAATTTATGTTACTTCTCCTTAGAAAAAAATAAAGAACTGACCGAAGTTTAATATTCTTGGCGATAAATTCAAAAGGAGGAACGAAATTGACGTCACTCATCTCTTTTTCTTTATTGTTTTTTAGACAGCCATTTTGTTGATTAGTTTTCACTAAATTATATCAGCCAAGCTATTAAATTCCAAGGTTACACATAGTTTTGTGTGTGGATAAGTTATATCCGGCTGGTGGATGTTTTGAGTATTTTACCTAAACGCATAGCATCAATCTTTTAGAATCTATATCATCCGGCATAATACCGGTTTGAGACGATGGGTCACATATGTTATTATTACGATATTCATAATAAGAACAATCCGTTAAAGTTAAAGGCATTCGTGTTCCTGATGTTATGTTATGTTATGTTATATTATGTAAAAAATAATAATATACTGAGGACTCGTCTTTTGATCTCATAACATTGTTATCGTTATTCTTGCCATATTTACATATTAATTTGAGATTTGTAAACATATCATGATTGGATATCCTCAGTCTTAACAGAAACAAAATGATAGAAACGATGATGTAGATAACAACACTTGTAATCATATGATTATAACAATAATAATAATAGTAAGGATAAAAAAGATGTTATTAATAATAATAATAATAATAATAATAATAATAATAATAATAATAATAATAATAATAATGATAATAATAATAATAATAATAATAATAATAATAATAATAACAATAATAATAATAATAATAATAATAATAATAATAATAATAATAACAATAATAATAATAATAATAATAATAATAATAATAATAATAATAATAATAATAATAATAATAATAATAATAAAAATAGCATACATAATAGTATATTTTTGAAATTCCTAAATAAATTTTTTACAGTAATCAAATTTGTCATTTAAAATAAACGCCTTCCTTATATTCTGATCAAACACAAAAGGAGATGGCCGAGGTTATTACCATTAAAGTTCACAATCTAATTTATTATCTATTAATATCGTGACATACAGACTCAAAACGACGCTGTGCCGATATGTTAGTTATATGATTAAAATTGAATGGTTTGTCAAAATTATACATAAGGGATGTTAATAAGACTTGTGTGTTCAAACGATCATTGATGTGGCGGGTAGATTTAGTGAATAACTTTTTCAAACGCATACAATCCATCTGTGTTAAGATCTTACTGGCCTCTTAGTTAACATGGTTGAGTTTTAGCAATACGTAGATAGAAGGAATGAAGTTGATGTCACTCAGCTCTTTGTTATTAATTTTAGACATCCATTTGAATGATTAGTTCCACTAAATTATCTCAACCAGGCTACAAACGTGAAAGGTTACACACAACAAAGTATGTTGGTGTAATTAATCAGGTTGGCGGGTAATGTGAGTATTTTACCCAGGCGCATAGCAGTAATAAATATTAGGAAAAAATAAATTATTTGAAAAATAGGAGGAATTATGAGTTGTGAGCCGTCGTCTCAAACTACCGGGTCGATGTTAGATAATAAATGGGGAATTCAAAGTTAAAATGGAAGCAGATACCAAATTTTATTTTAGTTGTTTGCGGTTTGAAAACCATACTTATTCCACCCCTCTCATTTGAAAACCATATCATTTCTTAGTAAATTAGAGTCTAATAGTTGAATAATGCTATGAACGCGTAGAATAAAAATGTTATTCAACGATTGCAGAATATTTGCGCACATTTCATTGAATAAGGTGTATCTATCTAAAAGACAGCTGATTGGCAATTATAAATAGATAATCCTTTGGTGCGTATGAATATAAATCCAACGTTTTTAGTTTTGGGTCATATTGTCATTCAAGCAGAAGGAGAAAAATACAAATTATGGTGAATAGAAGTTACTAATACCACATCATTTGATTGCAGAATATCTAACAATCTTACTTGTGGAATAAACGTATTCTTTCATTTCTTTATATTTATTAAACTCGTTATATTTTTAGCGTGCAATAACACATTCTCGCAAGCTTGTTGTGTTATTGGGCACGATAAAAATAACTCGCTTAATAAATAAAAAGAGATGAAAAAATCGTATAATCATTCCTCTTAAAATTACAAAAGTAAACACAATTAATTCATATTTATTATGATTTATTATTTAGTTATCAGACTGTAATTTCATCCGATTAATACCATTTTTATTTAGATCGAAGGAATAAATAATAATGTGAAATTGAATGTAAGCTTCAATTTAATTACAAAAATGATGAATAAAACACCACAGATGAATTCATCTGTGGTGTTTTATTCATCCTGTTTTGTTGCTAAAGGGGAAACCCGAAACGTTTATTTGATCTGTTTTTGTAATTAAATTGAAGCATACATTCAATTTCACATTATTATTTATTTCTTCGAGCAGCAACATTTACATTTTTAGATCGAAGGTCACATTTGAAAGGATTTCCATCTCGCCGGAATAGAAAGCAAAACGTATTCAATCTCAAATCTTTCTATAGGGACAGCACTATCTCATTTTTATCGTTGGTTAAAGAGAAGTTTGATTCTTTAATATTTTTATTGCACATATTGTTCATAAATAAACTGTTCTCTGCATGTTGAGTACGACGTGTATAAAATGGCATAATTTATCATGCATGAATAATATGCTGTGGTCCCTGATATAATAATAATAATAATATAATAATAAATAATAATAATAATAATAATAATAATAATAATAATAATAATAATAATAATAATAATAATAATAATAATAATAATGATAATATAATAATAATAATAATAATAATAATAATAATAATAATAATAATAAAAATAATAATAATAATAATAATAATAATAATAATAATAATAATAATAATAATAATAACAATAATAATAATAATAATAATAATAATAATAATAATAATAATAATAATAATAATAATAATAATAATAATAATAATAATAATAATAATAATAAGCTTAAGAAACGTGGAACATTGGGTAGAATGAATATATTTTATGAGTTTTATTACTGTCAGAGTAAAAAAATGGAATGCCGAATGGTTTGTTTAAAAAGCATTAAATAAATAAATAAACAAAAGGTATAAAAGTGAGCAAATCATCAAATGTAAACATAATAAACATTCCATAAATAAATTATGATATTAAATATCTATGGATTTCAAACGAAAAATGTCTTTGAACTAAAATCTACATCAGTCACAACTTACATGCCCTAACCAGTGTAACTACACACACATACACAAACACACACACACACACACACACACACACACACACAATTATATGGTTTATTTTGCTTTCGCAATTATATTGTTGTTACTGTTGTTTGTTTTATCATTTAAAATGCCAAATTCCCTAGCTATATCAGCAATGTCTTTTCAATTCCTTATGATATCGGAACAATTGTAATATATATATATATATATATATATATATATATATATATATAATATATATATATACATATATGTATATATATATAGACATCAATCACATTCAAATATTAATGGTTTCAACTCTTTATTGATCTATTTTAAAGCGGACGATTCTCTGATAGAACTAACGATCTTTCCAGCCATTTCCAAAATTGAATGCTATTCCAAATGATATATTATTAAACAAATTAAAAATCTGCTAACACAGTAATTTTTAAATAACCTAAGCTTTATTGTTGTTTATTTTTCCATACGGACCATAGCCTTTATAAAGGGTAGTTCTCATACAGCTAACCGACTAATAGGACCGGATTTTATTCTGCAACGTGAAATGGAGAGCAATGTACTCATTGCCCTTTGAATAGAATGAGCTCGCTTATTGAAATACTTGTTATGGGAGACAAAAAAAATTAAACAGAGATAAATTAAGGAATATAAAGGAAAAGGAGAAAAAAAACATATGCGGTTAATATGCATTTAATCACCATAAATACAGTGATCATAAGTTTAGAAACAGTTATATACTGTCACGTGATATGTAAACAAAACTTTAAAACACGCTGGATTGTACCCAACGTGACAACAATGATTGCACATGAATTTAACTGGTAGGCATGCCTTTCACATCTATGACTTCAGCAAAGTAAGGGGGTCAACAAGAGCAACAATAATGAAATAAAAAAAATAAAAAATAAATGGAACAAAATATTTTGCCAATAAAGAAAGAAAATATCGGATTGGATATAAGCAAGGACGTGTTATTGTAAACTTTATTTTTATAACCAAAGTTATAACCAAAGAACACGGTATAACGCAAAATAACGTTGTTTCTTTTTTGTTTCTTTGTTTGTTCTGTTTTTGTTTTATGTTTTTGTTTGGTCTGCTTATTAAGTTGTTGATGTTGTTCTTTTTTTTACTATACATACTTGAGTATAAGTTAAGGAATGACAGTCAACTGGGTGCAATGGATTGCTCCTTCCCTTCTTATAATAGTGAGTAGTTCATACACCAAAAGCAGTGTTCAAAACTTTAAAAACAAACAAACAAACAAACAAACAAAACAAAACAACTTTTGAATTCAGTCAACATATTGACCTATCGATTCAATCTGGTATTTTGTTGGGGAGAACCAGATACTTATTTATTTTTCTAAAACAATTTTTTCAGATACTTGAAATTAACTTTTAGGTCTAAAGTATGAAATTTTTATCGAATTGTTTTGTTCTTTAGAAAAGAGTGGATGTCGTTTCTCAAACTAAATCGCCATTGGAATTTGTAGTTTGTTTTTAAAAACTTTAGATTCAATTTTCGGATTTACGTTCAGCCTGATATAGTTGTTCAGACATTCGTAATTGCAATTTTGGTCACAAGATCAAATCTTTGTGTGCAATGTCTTCCTCTTCATCTTTGGCGCTCTAATGGGTCTATCATACGGCTATGTAATCAATCATTGAATTCCTTGACTTTCTCAACTCAAGTATGTATGGAGACTACACGTTTTATGGATGCATTGAATATAAACAGTTTCCAATTTTAAAAAAACATAATAAAAAGAGGAACGTGATCGAATTAATTGGAAAATAAGTATCTCTGTAAAAAACAACCAGTGTTCGTGGACGTATGAAATAGTAAACAGCAAAATATATACTGGAAATAACGGGCCATTCTATTCTATAGCAGCCATTTTATGTCAGTCTCATTTATTGCCAAGCCTTTATCTATTAACTGTTGTATTCTGGAAAGACACGTGTCGATATTAGAACGACGAGTTTTCTGGTCATTTTTTTTTTTACATACGTGTCTTTTCCAGAGCACGCCAGTTAAAGATACTTCGTACTTTAAATCTGTGGTTGTACAGAAAATTAACAAATAAATGATAAAATTTATTATAAAAGCGCCTTTTTAACAATGTAAATTTGGAATTCAGTGTCGAATTACAATTTTATTTAGAAATAATATTATGTTCAGACATAGTATATCTGAGGTGGAGGTTGGAAAGTTAGAAAATAAGGTAAACCTCTCATTTATTCTATTTGGCACCTTGTAATAACCAGGGAAAATTTTAGATATTTATAAAACACTCAATGTATTTCTCTATTGAGGAAAGATTAAACGTATTTTTCTCTTGAACTCAGTTCATAAATAACAATGAAAGAAATAAATAAAAATGATGGAAATGAGATGTGGCTATAGGAAGTATTGTAAATCAAGCCCTCAACTTGAACCAGTTGACTGCCGTTCTCTGAGAAGACAGTATTTAAAACATTGACCAGATAGCTCATCCTTCAAATATCGATCGATTTAAATGAATCCGATCATGGCAAAATCTCTCAGAGTGTGTTCCCAGAGTGTGTTCCCAGAGTGTGTTCCCAGAGTATGTTCCCAGAGTGTGTTCTCAGAGAACACGGCAGTTAACTGGCTCGTAATATCGAAACACGATAGGGTGAGATGATTGGGAATAAATAATGATAGGTATGGCGTAAGACAAACCATTTTGTTGTCTTCATTCTTTGACTAGATTCGGTAAAATTATAATAAATTGGAGGGGAAAAATATGAAGATTTCACATGTATATCTCTACCAAGTTGCATTTCATAAGACGTGAATTGCAATCATCTACGTTCATCATAAAACAACATTGTGAATGTTATCATCCTTTCTGTAAACATTTGCCGAATCAGCCCCTCGGCAGGTGAAAAACAAGCAATACATAATTAATAAAACAAAGAAATAAAGAAAGAAAGCTCATAAGTAAGAAACGAAAAAGATTTTTTGAATAACACGAAAACGCCAATAAATAAATACATAAATAAATACAAAAAAAAATACATAAATAAATAGATAAATAAATAAATGAATAAATGAAAAAATAGATAAATAAATGACGTAAAACACTTTGTGTCACAAATAAAAATAATAATCAACTAACAAATCCTGAAAAATAAAATCAAATACTTAAAAAACTGTCGGATCCAATCCTCTGGGAAAATGTTGCCGTTTACATTTAATTATGGACAGCATATTAAAGCTTTATAAAATTATGCACAATGAAATATTGTTATTGGACAGCTCTTTTATTTCTTGATTCGTTATAGTACAAATGGAAAGTGTTGTGTAAATAATTATGCTATAAGGACATTACTCTCAAATATGAATTCAAAATAATTCAAATAGAACATAATGTTAGTGATCATAACGGTAAAAAAAACAGATAATAATAATAATAATAATAATAATAATAATAATAATAATAATAATAATAATAATAATAATAATAATAATAATAATAATAATAATAATAATAATAATAATAATAATAATAATAATAATAATAATAACAATAGTTGTCGAGGTTGTTGTTCCTGTAATAGTAGTAGTAGTAGTTGTAGTAGTAGTAGTAGTAGTAGTAGTAGTAGTAGTAGTAGTAGTAGTAGTCTTAGCACTAGTAATACAAATAATGGTCCCTTATAGTGAGTGTTTCACAATAGATATAATATGATAATGATTATGATTATATACATGCAGACTCGAACCGAGACGATCACAACAAAAACAATAAATTTGGCATGGCAAGAACACGTAAAATATCATGATGTTTATTATCATAATTTGTAAATTGGCAGTAAATTATCAAAAAAAAAACAATTGGAAAGGCTCCAGTATTGCACAACCCTTATGCACTAAAAGGCATTTGACCATTTCATATAAAACATAACAGTTTGTTGTAAAAAAGATAATCGTATTATCAGGTCAGTGTTATCCAGCCAACTGTCGTAATCTGGAAAAAAAATTCGACCAGAAAACTCGTCCTTCAAATATGGATTGATTTGAATAACCCTCATCTTGTCAAATACTCTCGCGGAATCCAAGGTTTGATAGTTTTTGCCAAGATGAGTGTTATTTAAATCAACCGATATTTGAAGGACGAGTATTCGGGCCATTTAAAGAAATAATATGTGTTTTTCAAGATTACGTCAGTTCACTGGTTAAATTAAATAATCATGATATCATATTAAATTACATATCCACGTAGATATATTTATTCCAGAGCATCTTGAAGGATAAAATTATCATCATCGAATAAAGTCACGATTTGAAGAAACACCACGTAAACACAGAGCAACAATATTTTACTTATGGTATCCGTTTTCTGATTATTTGACTCGAGTTTTGAGTCATAATAAAAATGTAAAAAAAAACAAAAACAAAATCAAAACGACGTGATCAATTGCACATTATGAATTTAAATAATAAAGATAGAAATTTGTTTAAGGGAACAAGCAAACGCGACGTGCAAATAATAGCAAATCTGATAACCAAAAACTATCATTTTTGTAATGAAATATATTTTGCGTTGGTTTGAGAGTATTTCCATTACAACAATAAGTCCGTAACAATTTGGGTTATCAGACCTGTAAATAAGTACACGTCGAACAAATTAACATTGAGAACAACATGATTAACATTGATTAATAGAGATAGAAGTGACTCCTTGCCTCCAAACGACGTGTACATATTTACAGGTTTGATAATCCAATTTGTGATAGGCTCATTTGTGTAATGTAAACACTCTCAAACCAACACGAAATAGTGTCCATTACGGTGATGTTAAATCAAACCCAAAATTGCTTTTGGCTATCAGACCTGCAAAACAACATTATACCAGGTAGCTTATTTTGATGTTGCCAAATTCAGTTAATAGCCAATAATATAAGATTTTGAATAAGTTCATTTGTTTTAATATGGAAAAATAAATTAGTTTCTTAAACAGCAGCAATAATCTAATGCTATCGTTTTCAGACAAATGAAATTTTCGATTAATTATTTTTTGAAATCTCTATCACTCCCAAATCCCATCAGATTGAAGATTTGGGCCCACCTTTCTACTCCTGCGTTAATGGACATCAGAGAGATTGAACCATTTAGCTCTGCCGTACTCTGGAAATTCACGTATTAAAAATGTTGGCCAGAAAACTCGTTCTTTAAATATCAAATGATTTAAATATTGGAGAGTTCGAGAGTTTTTGCCAAGGTGAGGGTCATTTAAATTGATCGATCTTTGAAGGGCGATTTTTTTGACCAAATATTTAAATACACGAGTTTCCAGAGTACGGCAATTAACGAGTTAAGCAGCAAGTAAATTTTCCCATTTTATCACTTCTTTTATTTCCTTTGATTTAGTAGCATTTAAGTAACCGATTTGCAATTAGCAAGCTGTGATACAGTTCTCAAATTTTTAAAACGTGATCTTATAGAAAGGACATTTAAGCAGTTTTGAAATCTGATATCACGGCAAATAATGACAATAATGTTTTCTAGACAATTTGTAAACAGATATTTCAGGGTTTTTCAAAACTAACATTCTATTTTGGTAAATTAAAAGAAACGCTTTTCAATTTCACCATTCACTTTGTTTTTAAATTGAAAATTAGTTTGAACATAAAACAATTCACTCACCCTAAACTTAAAAGAAAAAACAAAACAAAATACAAACATCCAAACAGCCTTCTCTCCGAGCATAATATATTAAAATAAAATAATTTATAATCTATTGATCAGAATTTTCAGCGTACGACAATTCAGACCAGCGTGTTGTATTTTGAAGACACAATCCTGATCTGCAATGTGCGTTATAGTGATACTAAGTTCTCTATTCTATTAAAACAGAGACAGGACCTTCTCGTGGTAATTTCTTACTGATTTACATAATATCAATTTCATAAATTAATCAACATAAAGACGATGACTAGGTATAAAAGTTCTGGATCATTAAGATATTATATTCATGATCGATGAGTCATTCATGAAATGACACAATAGCAGCGATACAGAGAGTAGTAGTAGTAGTAGTAGTAGTAGTAGTAGTAGTAGTAGTAGAGAGAGAGAGAGAGAGAGAGAGAAAGAGAGAGAGAGAGAGAAAAGAGAGAGAGAGAGCTAGAGAGAGAGAGAGAGTTAAAGAAGAAGAAGAGCGAGGGAGAGAGAGAGAAATATATAAAGAAAGAAAGAGAGATATAGAGGGAGAAAGAAAGAAAGAAAGAAAGAAAGAAAGAGAGAGAGAGAGAGAGAGAGAGAGAGTTAGAGAGAGAGAGAGAGAGAGAGATTGTGGAATTTTAATTTTATCATGACATCATTGTTTCTATTTTGTTGAAATTTTACTTTATCTTATGTTATTGATCAGTTCATTTCTTTATTCTTCGTTTATTTATGAATTTATTTATTTATTTAATTAACTAATCATTTATTTACTTGTTTATTCATTCGGTTATTTATTTATTTATTTATTCATTTATCTATTTTATTCATTTCTTTGTCCGTTAATTTGTTTATTCATTCATGTTATTGGAATTGCCCTATAGATATTAGATGATAATTGAACTCATGTGTAAACTTTTGATTGCTCTCGGATACAAGTTACTCTTTCTCTTGAATCCAGCCCTCGTATTGTTCCATAATTTGCAAAGTCCGTAAACTGATTCTGAATATAACGTTCATGTTATAATTACAATTGATGGGTGACATTTCAAAATCTAGCAACGAAACTGACAGAGATGACTAAGTTTGGTTTTCTACGAACACAATTTTCAATGAACATTTTTTGGGGAGATCAAAATATCTATTATTGGAAAAAGAAATAATTTATGTCTAATGATATTTAACATTTAAAAATGGAGAATAAAAAATTCACCTATGATATGGAATAGTTGACAATAGTCAGTTACCAGAAATGGATAAAAACGTAATTATCGATACGTTATATATATAAAATGTATATGTTTAGCATTCGATTATGATGAGAATAAGAGAAATATAACAATATTTGCATTGATTCATCAATAGAATATCTCTTTAAAGCTGAGTGTAAAGAGTAATAAAACGTATAAATATGTTTTAAACAGCTCACTGGAGATAACAAGAATAAATTGGCATTCATCACATTTCTGTTAAAGATGAGACTATAAAACAATTGAAACAATGAAAAATACATACAAGGCAGCATAATATTGAACTATGTATCTTTACTTTTTTACCTTTTGATCAGAAAACTTCTACTTTGTGTATTGATTGACTAAATTTGTAACTTGTAACTTTATTTTTTAATTGTGAAAAAAATCTTCTTTCAAGTATCGGGTTAAGATTTTTATCACATATCATTCTGAGAGTGATTTTTAATTGATCGAGTGAAGAAAAAATGTTTTATGGACAAAATGTCAGTGAACGCGGCTGATGTTAATTTTAGCCTCATAGAATTTTGGATAATTTTGCAAGGCATGTTTCCTTTAGGGCTACCTTGGCTTTTCGCCGTTTAAGTTGGTCAAAAGTAGTGATTATTAAACTAATCACAATTAAAGACAATGATTTTTTAAAGTTAATTTATTAGAGATGTTACTCAAATTGATCAACGTTTAAAATTTTATGTCTTAATTTGTTCGAATAATACAGGAATACGTTTTTTTTCATCAAATCTATGAATTGAAATTACAGCTATAAAAGTGCCGAGTTTTTGGGGGAATTTTGTTTGTTTTTCTTTCAGAGTCAGTCACATTTATCAAATTTTGTTAAATTTACATACTTACATTAAAGAATAAAAATCTCAATGTACAAAAGAAAGCGTATATTATATTTAAATACAGTAACATCCCAGTAATTCAAATGCCTCTCGTCGCACAAAACCATCTGGATTTTCATCATAAATAAAGCGAAGAATTCTCCAATGAGGTCGTACTCGATTAAAGGTTCGAATTATTGAGATGCTACTGTAGTTTTTTGAAGTAGGCTTTAACTAATTTTGCTGCAGAAGAAGTTGTTCTAACTCATCTGCTGACCGATAAAGGAATGCTGCTGACTCTTTGTAACCCGCAATGAGTTGCTTGATGGCGGTCACCTCCGATGGACTCAATTGACCTTTACTGTTGGACTTTTTCATACTCAAATCTGTTGGACCTGAATGAGAGGAAATAATTAGTATGGAACAAGTTAAAACGTGTTACTGTCAATGTTGCAATGAAACAAGTAGAGAATGGACAAATTTGCACATATTTGCAGGTCTGATAACCGAACGCAATTATGGGCTTGATTTAACATTGTATTATATATATATATATATATATATATATATATATATATATATATATATATATATATATATGTGTGTGTGTGTGTGTGTGTGTGTGATACTAAATTATAATTTACATAAAAGATCAATCAAGTTTATCTTCTTTATCAATTGTAATGGACAATAGTTTGCGTTGGTTTAAGAGTATTTCCATTACAAAAATAGCCCAAAACAATTGGGGTTATCAGACCTGCAAATGAATACACGCCGGTGTGATACATCTACCAGACCTGCCTCGTCAATAAATAAAAAAATCTCTTGTTTTTGGAAAAAAAATCCAATTTGAAGGATGGGGACCTTTAAAAGCCAAAAATGCATGATTTTAATCTTCATTTCAGGAACTGATAATGACTAAAATACTTTAAAAACGGGGTGGCGTAGTTCAATTCGATCATGAATTCATCTCAGAGAAAAATAAGTAGGCCTATATATTTTCACTATGTATTAAAATATTTTCTAAAAATTACACACTGCTTTTCTAGCGTTAAAAATTACCATTCAACTCACCAAATTCTCCATTGGTGTTAGCAGTTGGAGTGATGGATGAATGCTGAAGAACTGCTGGGTGGTGATGAGCGGGGTGCTGGTAGCCGGGAAAGCCTGGCCGAAACAAGGCAGCGGCGGCCGCAGTTCCGTGGCCGTTCGTGAAGAAGGAGGGGGTGAACTCGGGCGTGGGATGGAAAGCCGTAGGGTGCGGCTGATGACGTAAGAAGTCCGTGGCGGTGGGTACGGAACAGTTGACGGGTCTAGACGTTGGCTGTGAAGGTGTTTGGGACCCGTTGTTGCCGTTACTGTTGTTGGCGCTGCTGCTGTTGTTATTCGGTGGTGGAGGGGCTACAGCTGTGACTGAGGACTGTTGGGATGTGGGTGTTGTTTGGTTGCTGGTCGTTAGCATGTTCTGGGCTGCCATTTCAGCTGCCTGAAAGTAGAGAATATTGGACAAAAAAAAAAAAGAAGCAAACAATTTGTCGGGGTTCTATGGGGGAAAAAAAAGAAAATACGCGAAGAAAGATCAGCCAGTCATTCCCAGTTAAATTGTTTCGAAGTGTGCCATAACAATTTAAAAACAGAATACATTAATATATTGATATATAATATGATATTGCTATGATATCAAAACTAAGGGCAGCAATAAATAAATAAAATTTAAAAATTCCCTTTATTCATCCCATAGGGAAATTTGTCTCTAGGGTCTATTCCAATGGAAGAACGGAATAACCCAGGCGTCAGTCGCTATGCAGCGCCTCAAACTGAGCTAGGGCGGGATGACTTGCTCAAGGCCACACAGTGCAGCGGCGGGTGATCGAACTCGGTACCTTGCGGGTACGAAGCAAAGACCATACCGCATAGCCACGCTACCCCCTGAACGCAAAAGAAATTTAATTACAAAATATTTTAAAACCTCTTTCTCCCATCCGACACTCTCCTTTTTAATGAGATGTTGGAAAGGAATTTGACGGAGAATGAGGCAAAGGCAACCCGATGATATGGAATAATCTTATCACACCTATGTGTTCATCGATTCCACATAACTCTTGTAATGATCCGATTTAGCATATATTTCAAGGGTTACTTCCCTTTGGTCGTGTATCTTAAGACGTGTAGAATGGTTTGATATAATAGTTATACTGTTTTATATTCCTGAAAAAAAGGTGACCGCGTAATTAGAGCCAAGCCAATGTGTACTTATTTACAGGTCTGATAAATCAAATTGTCATCATCATCATCATCATCATCATCATCATCATCATCATCATCATCATCATCATCATCATCATCATCATCATCATCATCAACAACATTATCATCATTAACATCATCATCATTCAATTGCGTAACGTTGTGCGGTTTTTACGGACTTTCTCAAGACTATGCCGAAAAAGGTAACGATTCAGCCAAAAGCGAAGTGGTTGGCACCTCTACATTTATTGTTATGTACTGAATAGAGTCAAGGTGTATCATTAGTTTCCGTGCCGATCAAAATATGAAAGGTCACCCTTACGCTATCAATCAGGCAATGTGAAGCATAACATTATACAAGCAGTGGCGTCAACTTATCATCATCGCCCAGTGCTTCGCCCTTCCGCTACCCACCCTTTGATTTTCCAACCCTCGCTTCCAATATCATATATCGTATTTAATATTATTCATGTAAATCTGATTCTTTCACTTGATTATGTATTAAACATTTTCGGTTTCAATTTCATTTTTAGAACTACTTATCATGTAGAGAAAAAAAGGAGAACAAGTAAGCACCGTAGGTGAAAATATGCGTGTGCTCATGAGTGTGTGTGTGTGTGTTGTGTGTGTGTATGTGTGTGTGTATGTGTGTGTGTGTTGTGTGTGTGTGTGTGTGTGTGTGTGGAGAAGGGGGTGGCAGGTGTTTGTTTAATAATATGAGTGCGGGGGTGGGGGTGGGGATAGAGAGAGCGAGAGAGAGAGAGAGAGAGAGAGAGAGAGAGAGAGAGAGGGGGGAGGAGGGGGGAGAGATTATATGAGAGTATGTATGTGTGTGTATGTGTGTGTGTTTGTGTGTGATTTTATGTGTGTGTGTAGAGAAGTAAGCGAGTAGATATAAGTTGGTAAAACATTTAATTTGCTTTTTAAAAAATTTCTCTTCTAAAGAAAAAAAAAAGATAAAAGGCTATTACTACTTTCACTTTTAAATTATTTCTTTAATTCAAACCTAAATTTCATTCGATCATACTCTTAGAATTTTGCAATTCGTAAACTTTTATATATTGAAATTCACTCATAAACATAGCTATTTATTGGCAATGCGTGTACAGCTCAACAATGGTATGGGGAAGGGGGAGTCTTTAACGTATTTTAACGAAAGCAAGCAATGCCAGACTCCAGTCGAATAATTGACCCACTAGACTTAGGTATGAATGAGTACCTCCTGGCTATAGGCAGTCACGGATAGGTATTAACTGCAAGTTTAATGAGAAATAGAAATTTGTTTCTAATGTTCTGTTAGAGGGAATAAATAAAATATTGTGAAGCGCATTGAGTACGGTGAGTCTGTTAAAATACGATATACAATTATAATTTGTAAGACAGAAACAAAAATTGACAACAGCAACAACACAAGGAACAGTCAATTATTTGTAACCAAAACACAGACATTAATTGCGAATAAATAATCTTTTAGACAGTTTATTGTTCAAGTCTATCGCCTCTTTGGCTGGCAAAAAAAAAAAATAATAATAATAAACAGTAGTGTACGCGTCAACAATAACAGAATTCAAATTACACATTATAATACATATTATGATAGCTAGAACAGCTAAGAGCAGTTCTGGGTGTAGGGTTTCCGCTGCGACACGAACACAATAAACAAAACCCCTCAGAGTCAGAGCATTACAATGCAGATGTTGCTATTAATACAGTGGTAGGTACAAAGTACTGCATCGTCTTTTGAGTGTTAACTATGCAGATAATAAATATATACTGCATTCTCCCCTCGAGTCGTAATACAGTCTCCATCACCCCTGGCTGCTGTCACCTGCAAATCGATAACGAATACCGCAATAGTCAGTTACCATGAAAAAGGCATTAAGTACATAAGCGTACACTCCCCCGCCCCCACCCCCTTCCCCCCAGTCTCGGCTTAGTTTATTTTATGTATCTCTCTCCTTGGTATAGACAAATTATGAAAAAGTAAAGGTAAATTATGAGGGAAACAAAAACGTTAAATCATAGCTACGTCTATAAATTTGATATTTAGAAGAGAAAGAGATACTTTTTTTCTTTTGAAATATCTATTAGTTGCAGTCGTAAAGAGGAAAACAATTTAAACAAAGGTATTAAAAATAAACATAACCATGAGTATAAACTCTCGAACAAACACCCAAAACTAAAAAATAAGGGGGGATGAGGTGGGGGGGGGGGGCATTAAGGCATTTAGGTGATATTTTCAAAAATATTGATAAATATAACAAAAATTCTATGATGCTAAAAGATCTTCCTTCGTAATAAAACTGCCAGAAAGAAGGAGGGTAAAACAAACAAACAAACAAAAAAATCCAAAAACAAACGAACAAACGAACAAATACAACAAAAATAGAAAGACAGAAATAAAACAACCCCGCTCCAAACAAAAAAAACAAATAACAAAAACAATCAAACAAACAAAAAACGAAAAAAAAAAAAAAAACAACATAAACAACAATTTTATCAACAATCTGCAGTCCCTGCTTTCTGGTCATAATACGTTAGCACATCAGACAGAGGGGTATGGAAATCTAATCACATCCTGGCCAGCTGTCACACTACACTACCACCAATCACACCGCTGGTCAGAAATATGGCTAGTGCATAGTGGCGAGTGGTCACAAAGCAGCAGCAGCACCCACCATCACCACCACCACCACATCCACATCGACCACCACCACCCACCATCACCACCACTACCACATCCACATCGGCCACCACCCACCACCACCACATCCACGTACACCACCACACCTTTCAGGATTAACACCTACAACAACCCACCTAGTCAAACAGAGCCCTTGGCTTATATTGAATCCCTTTACGGGCAGGATTCGATTCTACCATAATTTAACATCAGATTACATCGTTTTCACCAAGAGAGCAATGCCAGCGATACAACGAGCTTTATTGACATTTTCTTCCGCGTCTTTCATTGTGTCTGCGTTTATATTAAAAAATTGAGCTATTATGTAGCGAATATCCCCTAAACGTGCTGAAAGCGCTTTACAAAGAGTCCCTGACCAACAGAAACACGTAACATGTAGAACGATGTTAGGCAATATTACAGGGTTTTTTCCGACAGAGGCACGTCTATTAACAGCAATGCACTCATTTTACACCTGAGTAAGGTGAGACAATGTGAGTAAAGAGCCTTTTACAAGAACCCAACTATGCGCCGAGCGAGACTCGAACCCTGGACATTCCGATCCGAACGCGAGTGTCATACCACAAAACCACATAGCCGCAGATGATCAGATAAATCTTTCGTTAAAATTGATTTTTAAAAGAAGATACATCTCGCATCTAAAGGGTTGGACCTTCACTATAAATACATCTCATTTGGTTTGTTACACATGATGTAGGTGTTTAATATGCATGTCATATCGTATTACACCCAATGTCGCCAGCAAAAAGTTTACAAAAACGTCCCCATTTCACCTGCTCATCTATACGTACCAACTGTTGCCATTATAATGTGTACATTATCCCAGTCACAGAAAAAGGAAATTTACAGGAGTATAACATTTAAGAGTCGTGGTAGATCTTTCCGATTGTTTAATTTCATGGCTGTGCAAGCATGTGCAAAGCAACTACATTCAGCCATATTGGTTTGTGTCTATCTACCTTAGAAGTTTGCTTTAGTTACATCTAGATTATAATATATATTATGGATTACGCTATTTTAAAATAACATTCCCTTTATTCATCCCATAGGGGAAATTTGTCTTTAGGGTTTATTGCAAGGGAAAACTGGAATAACCCAGGCGTCAGCCGCAGTGCATGCCGCAAATTAAACTAGGGCGAGGTGACTTGCTCAAGGCCACACAGCGCGCAGCGACGGGTGATCGAACTCGGCCAATGCCCCTTCAACGTTAAATGTCACAAAAGTCAAGCGATCTTAAGCGTGGTCAGCTTACCGGATAGTTGAGCCCTTGGAAAAGACTCTTTACTCACATTCTATCATCGTACTCGTACTCATATAAAGTGAGTACTTTCTCTTACACCTGGCCGTTAACAGCGTTGTCTCTGTCCGAAAAAAATGTAATATCACCTAAGAGGCGTCATGTTCGTTCCTACTGTTAAATGTTGCTGTTAACTAGGGACCCATTTTAAAAAGCACTTTGAGCACGTTAGTGGATATTGCCCTATATGAAAGCTCATTTTATTTTTGTTTATTTTTTGTTTTGTTGAAATTCTGTGAATGTTCCCTCTTTGATTGGACTGGAACTGAGCATTTGCAGTGATGGGCCCATTGGGCTTTTTGCAAAAACAAGCCATTGAAGATTGAAAATTGAAGATTGAAATTATTATCTCATGCAGGTTCTTTGAAAGTCTCGTCTGGGGATCATGTTATAAAATAATAAATGAATATATATCAAATTGATTACAAATAAATGGATGGGCAGGGCACACTTTGTATAGATAGCACGATTTCACTGTGTTGAAAGGCGTGCAAAACTGACAATTTTCGATTGCGCCCCTGAAATGTCAATTTTTTATATAGGGAGTAGATAATATATATCTGAATGTCAATTTTAAATTGGTATTAGACGATCTGAATGTCAAACACCCAAGTCTTAATTTCAGCTTTGAAATCTGTAACCTTTACGCTTTGTACCCGTGCGTATTGATTTTGTTTATATTATTTTGCCTTTTGTTTACAAAGCCATGATAATGATAAGAAAACGTTTGAAAATAGAAGATAAACACAATATCATCAACAACAACATCGGCGACGACGACAACAGCAAAATGATGATAAAATTGTACATTTCGTACTCCTTTTCTATACAACTGAAGTAAAAAGCAAGAAACAAATAATAATAGCAGTAATAGTAATAATAATAATAATAATAATAATAATAATAATAATAATAATGATAAAAATACTATTATTATTATTATTATTATTATTATTATTATTATTATTATTATTATTATTATTATTATTATTATTATTATTATTATTATATCATTAATAATAATAATAATAATAATAATAATAATAATAATAATAATAATAATAATAATAATAATAATAATAATAATAATAATAATAGATAAAACCTGATGATTTATGGCGTCGAGCGCCGAACTGATAAGTATCTTGTTAAGCAAATTTGAACATGATCAGTGATTGAATTGATAGCACTGGTAGCAAATCTCGTAAGACTAATCTCCTCCTTATATCTCACTGACTGACAACAGTTTTAATTCAACTGAATTCCTTCAATGACTTCCAGTGAGTAAAAATTAATAATTTCTTGACAAACAAAACATCAAACAGCCAGAACCAACCAATCAAAATAGAAACAAAAGGCGAAATAAATAAATACATAAATACATAAATAAATAAATAAATAAGTAAATAAATAAATAAATAAATAAATAAATAAATAAATAAATAAATAAATAAAAAAAAATAAAAAATAAATAAATAAATAAGTAAATAAATAAATAACTGATTCAATGAATGAATAAATAAAAGAATAAATGAACGAAAAAAAATATGGATAAATAGATAAGTAAGATCAGATAAACATAAACTCGACGACCTGTCGAAACAGCATTCTACGAGTGTACCTACATTTAGACATGGCAGTCATCATTCTCTAAAGTTTATGCTTGCTCATTGGTCTGGAAGCGACACGAGCTTCACATATTCATTATCATCAGTAATAATTTGTATTTATTGTGTGTCAGTCTATTCAGTAAGATATTATATTTGACCTGTATCTTCATCTCCCCCCCCCCCCTCCCCACACCTCAGGTGAAACTCTTCTTTCTCTTACACCTTGTCACAGTTTCTAATCGATACATTATCTTCAACCCCCCTTAGCACGCTCCGCGCGTCCACCCCTCCAAATCAGGATTGCCAGATTTGCCATTTCTAACTAAATCAAAACTTAAGTTAGTTTGTAATTATTAAAAGTCGTTTTACATTGAAAATGTATTTGAATATCTTTTTAAAGCGATATGCTTATTGAAATATTCCATCTTAATCACATCCCATTGGACAAATTAACATAATTTAATTCGAATATTATACCAAATTAAATATAACCGCTGCAAAATTTTATGTTTAACAGGCAGGAGACACTGGTGGTCAGAAAATAAGGGTTGATTTTTAATTCGAAATTCCACATTCAGTTTGAATTATGTGGCCAAAATTAATATAAGCATTTCTCTCAAATGTAATTTCGTCTGATTAATTTGGCATTTTTTAACAAAATCTCTCTGGTCACGCTCTCCAAACTGATTCACTTGTCGTTGGCGTGGCGTTGCCAAGGTTTCTCGAACGTCAGAGCCAAAATTTCGATGTTGCCACCACGACACCGTGAGCACAATAAATCTAGCACCTTGTCATTCCACATCGCTGCCGTGAAAAATTTTATCGGGACCGACGCCTCGGTTTTTATCGCTGACTGTTATTAACACCACGGTGACTGTTACTGATAGCTGGCACAGTCATTCCCAACCATCCCTAACAACTACCGCTTATACTTATGGTTGAACAAACAAACTTTCCAAAAAATAAAATCAACAAATTAATAAATAAATAGATAAAAATATCTACTTGCCAACCTAAAAACCAACACATACGCGTGCCCGCGCGCGCGCGCGCACACACACACACACACACACACACACACACACACACACACACAAGAATCATTCCTAACAACAACCGCTTATACTTATGGTTGAACAAACGCATGAACATACTTTCGAAAAAATAAAAATAAACAAACAAATAAATAGATGATAATATCTACTCACAAACTAAAAAACCCACGCACACACACACACACACACACACACACACACACACACACATTACTCATAGTAACAAGTAAACACATCAGAAATAAATTATGATGTTATACATATTAGGACATACATTGGCCAATACCTTTTTAGATAATCAAATTATATTACACATTTCAGTGTCCAATGCGTTTCACAACACTCCATCTATTTCCCTGGTGGGCCAATGTTTAATTTCATATCGTACAAGTTGCCTGTTGGACACCCTTCATAATGTGTTATCGTCGTCATAATTTTCGCCATGAGTTAAGTGGGGCATTATAATTATAGAATTTGGAACCATCGGGGCTAGACTTCTGTGTCTGTTGCCATACAACAAATCACTCGCTATGGTCAACAACGCTTAACTGTCTTATAAGACCTCATACCGCTCGGCTATTCATGTGGTTGTTTGTCATCATGGCTGTTAGTTTGTTTATAATAGAAAATAATGAAGACATAGATACATACCACGATTTTCTTACATTTTTAATTTTAATTTACACGATGTCTCGACAACAAGCACATAATACTTCATTCTTTTTTTTTTCTTTTTTTTTTTTATTTCTTTTTTAAAACTAAATCAACCAATCAGAATGTCTACTTTTAATTATATCTAGATTTACCGCATATTGGTTGGCAAAAACAAAACTCGGAGGAAAATGAAGTGTTGAATTGGAAGTGAATTATTCCATTCCTATAACGTTTATATCATTACGTTCGCACGCTTTTCATCTAAATAATCCTCCCCCCACCCCACCCCCAACCCTTTCCCCTCCATCTTCAAAAAGCACACACAGCACCAAGAAAGAAGAAAGAAGTAAAGAAGAAGAAGAAAAGAAAAGAAGAAGAAGAAGAAGAGAAGAAGAAGAAAAGAAGAAGAAAAAGAAGAAGAAAGAAGAAGAAGAAGAAGAAGAAGAAAAGAAAAGAAGAAGAAAGAAGAAAAGAAAGAAGAAGAAGAAGAAGAAAGAAGAAGAAGAAGAAGAAGAAGAAGAAGAAAGAAGAAGAAGAAGAAGAAGAAGAAAGAAGAAGAAAGAAGAAGAAAAGAAGAAGAAGAAGAAGAAAGAAGAAAAAGAAGAAGAAAGAAAGAAGAAGAAGAAGAGAGAAGAAGAAGAAGAAGAAGAAGAAGAAGAAGAAGAAGAAGAAGAAGAAGAAAGAAGAAGAAGAAGAAGAAGAAGAAGAAGAAGAAGAAGAAGAAAGAAGAAAAGAAGAAGAAGAAGAAGAAGAAGAAGAAGAAGAAGAAGAAGAAGAAGAAGAAGAAGAAGAAGAAGAAGAAGAAAAGAAGAAGAAGAAGAAGAAGAAGAAGAAGAAGAAGAAGAAGAAGAAGAAGAAGAAGAAGAAGAAGAAGAAGAAGAAAGAAGAAGAAAGAAAAGAAAAAAGAAAAAGAAGAAGAAGAAGAAGAAGAAGAAGAAGAAAGAAGAAGAAGAAGAAGAAGAAGAGAAGAAGAAGAAGAAGAAGAAGAAGAAGAAGAAGAAGAAGAAGAAAGAAGAAGAAGAAGAAGAAGAAGAAGAAGAAGAAGAAGAAGAAGAAGAAGAAGAAGAAGAAGAAGAAGAAGAAGAAGAAGAAGAAGAAGAAGAAGAAGAGAAGAAGAAGAAGAAGAAGAAGAAGAAGAAGAAGAAGAAGAAGAAGAAAGAAGAAGAAGAAGAAGAAGAAGAAGAAGAAGAAGAAAAGAAGAAGAAGAAGAAGAGAAGAAGAAGAAGAAGAAGAAAAGAGAAGAAGAAGAAGAAGAAGAAGAAGAAGAAGAAGAAGAGAAGAAGAAGAAGAAGAAGAAGAAGAAGAAGAAGAAGAAGAGAAGAAGAAGAAGAAGAAGAAGAAGAAGAAGAAGAAGAAGAAGAAGAAGAAGAAGAAGAAGAAGAAGAAGAAGAAGAAGAAAATAAAAGCATTGAAAAGGTTCACTTTGGGAGAAGATCGATGGCACCTTATGACTCCTATTAAAACAATACAAAGGATGAGTGCTGGCTCTCCATATCTCGACCCACAGTGGCGAAACGTTCCAGGGGAGTAGCCCGGTGGAAGATGTTTTAAAATAATTACATTTCAAAACATTAAATTGATGGCGGGAGGGGAGGGAGGAGAAGGAGGAGGAGGAGGAGGAGGAAGAGTCGAATAATAGAGTTCACGGAGTACGAAGGCCAGTAAATCATGAATCGATTTATTTATAATATTTGAGAGTTAGTGGCACGGGGAGGACGTCGCATGAAAGGGGAGATGAAAATTATTGATGCGGGTCGATGACGTAGTAGTCGCTTGTCGAAGCGAGCCGGTGGGTTGTTGTTAGGAAGATCAAAGGTTCAAATCCCCATAGAGACTTATGACTTTTGTTAAGACTTGACAGCGATTTTACACCAGAGTCACCCTAAGTCTTTGTTACTAATTAGCAAATGGATAAATGGTTCTGTTTATAAAAACAGAAGAACAAAAAAAGCACATAAAACAAACAAGTTAAAGAGCAAAGCCCAATGACGCCAAAAGAACATTGTAAATGTTGCTGCTCGAAGCTCGAAGAAATAAATAATAATCTGAAATGTAAGAATTCAATTTAATTACAAAAACAGATCAAGTGAACGTTTCGGGTTTCCCCTTTATCAACAAAACAGGATGAATGAAACACCACAGATGAATGAGATAATGTGGTTGTGGCGTAGTTAAGATGAGTAAACAAAACATTGGTTGGCAGGAAATAGTATGCTCCTTTGTAAGCTTTACATGATACAAGGTGTTCCAGCCCCACAGAAATCTTTAATATGTTAGGATGAGACACTGTACCTGTAACACGCTATTGCATTTTATCCCCAGACAGAGAAAATGCTGTTATCATCAAGATACTCATTTTACACCTGGGTGAGGTGATTGGAAAAAATGTGAGTAAAGAGAATAAAGAGTAAAGTAAAATGTGACTTGAGAGCTGTCGCGGGTAAGTGGAAGATGTTTTAAAATTTAATGTGCGGCTATTTGGCCTTGTGGTATGACACTCGCTTTCGGATCGGATGGTCCCGAGTTCCAGCCTCGCTCGGCGCATAGTTGTGTCCTTGGAAAAGGCTCTTTACTCACATTCTCTCACCGTATTCATATGTAAAATGAATACCTGGCCATTAACAGTGTTGTCTCTGTCGGAAAAAAGCTGTAATATCGTTTAACAGCCGTCATGTCCCGTTCTACATGTTACGTGTTGCTATTCGTCAGGGGCACTTTGTAAAGCGCTTTGAGCACGTTTAGTAGATATTGCGCTATATAGAAGCTCAAGTTCTTTTGTTTGTTTGTTTTAAAAAGTTTTATAGCCGATAAGAAAAGTAAATGGCTACATTAAGTCTCATAATGTCTCTGAAACAAGACAATTGCCATCGTTTACTTAAAACAGGGGACTCGCTTAAATTCTTAAAAAAAAAAAAACAAACAAAAAAAAAATAAAGTAAATAAACAACTTTTCAAACAGTTAATCTTCAAAACAATGGAATTAATGGGTTAAAAAATGATTGGACCAGAGCCAATATATTTCACTAAAAAGCAGAGTGATGAAGAGGTAAGTGAAAAATGTGATAAATATTGGTTGTGTTGAATGAAGAATGAACTCCAACAACCAATGAAGAGAGAGAGAGAGAGAGAGAGAGAGAGAGAGAGAGAGAGAGAGAGCTATGCGTCGGTGTTGGATAAAATGATGATAAATTGGTTTGTTGACAGATCAAGGATGGGTTAATAGTGAGAAATGGATGAATGAACGATCTTACAGTTATACGTTATTTGATTATAGCATAAAGATTGTTTAAAAACCGTGAGCATTCATATAGTGCAATAACCACTCAGCGTGCTCAACGCCTTACAAGGGGTCCCTTAGCCAACAGCAACACTTGACATATAGATAGAATGAAGTTGACTCACTCAAGCCTTTGTTATTGTATTTTGCCATCTGTGTTTATGAGTAATTCTCACTTAACTGTATTAACCAAACTATAAACGTTCAAGGTTACACCGAGTTTTGTGTGTTGATCCGTTATACTTCCGGATGGCAATGTTTTGAGCTTCTTAGCCAAGCGCATACAATCTATAGGACGAGACTGGCGCGTGTTTAGCGATATTACAATTTTTTGGACAGAAATAACAATGTTAGCGGTCAGGTACTCATTTTACACCCGAGTACGGTGAGATAATGTTAGTAAAGAGCCTTTTCAAAGGACTCAACTATAGGCTGCTCAAAGTGGAACTCGAACCCAGGACCTTCCGATTCCAAGGCGAGTGTCAGACCACAAATTTGTTTTACAATCACACCCATATAACCTTATCTGATCATTGTGGTGTTGAGCGTTCATAAAAAATTACTTATTATCCATTGGACAGGACAAACGTCTGTCATTCGCAAATACATTCCCCCATATCTAAGTCAGATCCTTCTACTCATTGACTGTTGGGTGGACAGGGGCATCCGAAATCAGTACCGGATTTGATCCGAATACAAATCTGTTTCTTTCTCATTCGTGTTAAATGCCCCATCGCATTGGAACACCCGTGTATGTACAATCATATTTGAAATGATAAATCAATTGGCTACGAAACTGATGTTGTAACAAATTTCAAAAGGTAAAGTAACTTACACTATGATTGATTATAATTGTAAATGACCCCCCCCCCCCAAAAAAAAAAAAAAAAAAAAATAAAAAATAAAAAAATAAATAAATAAAAATAAAAAAAAATAAAATAAAACAAGCAAAAAAACAAAATAAAAAAACAAACTAACAAAAAAAAAACCCCGAACCATATTTTAAATCTAGTCAAAAGGCGATAAAGACTTAGACATAGCGTCTTGGGGGGGGGGGGGGGGGGGGGGGGGGGGGGGAGGGGGGGAGGGGGAGGAGGAGTGGATGCGGGAGGCAGAGTGGAGTGGGGATAAAGGGGGGGGGGACTCTATATGAGAAGGAGGCAGGGTGGGTATGGAATAATAACACCGAAATTCTGTCCGCCTTTCCTACTCAGACTCCCACTTCGATTACTTCCCCCTTTCCTCTAGGAAATAAAAAGAAGAATAAAAAAATAAATAAAAAGAAGAATGAAAACAAAACCAACTCCATTTTCAGAACATTACCGGTCGTTCCATAATATTTTCAAGTATTTGAAGAGCAAAGACGGAAAGAAAAAAAAAAAGAAAAAAGAAAGACCTCGACACGACAAGAGGGAAACAGAGAAATTCTTAAAAACAAGGAATGTAAAAACAAAAACGAAAATAAAAAAAAACCCGAAACACGAGAAGAAGAAACTTTAAAAGACCTCCCATCCTTTCATCGGTTTCTTTGGTCTTTACCTGAGGCGGCCCGAAATCGATAGCGGCTTCCCCTCCTCCTGTCGTCGCCGGCGAGCAGGACAAAGGGGATGGGACTCGAGGAACAACCGTTGATACCTGAGCAAGCTGCCGGATCGATACGAACAACGCCCGTCTTTCGGTCTCAAATTCAGGGGCGTATCGGCGACCCTCCGGGCTAACTGGCTTTGTGGAGGTAGCATTACCATTATTATTATTATGATTATTACTATTATGATTGTTTCTCTGTTTTTTTTTGATTTAATTTGTTTCATATCAAATGTTTTTTTTTATATATAGAACGAGAGAATTGAGATGTTTATTTCCTAATACATGTTCATCTAAAAATAAAAATAAATAAAAGATATGATTTTACAATACAAATCCCTATTTTTTTAATGAAGTAAAAGTGTGACGTAATTATCAATTTGGCACGGAGAAGTCTGTGGTAATCCCCCCCCCCCTCCTCTCCCCCCGAACCACAGAATAGTTTTATTCGGATTACTATAAAATTACAACATTTTTGACTAAATTACATAATTCAGAATGGTTTATTGGTATGATTGTCACTCACTAATAATGTATGTAATGATTCGAAACTTCCATAGAATTTGTGAATTATTGTAAAGCATAATCTAATTTACAGATATGTCTCTAGAATTTTTAGATCATGAGACAACAGAAAGTGTATTGATTTTTTTTTTTAAAAATTAAATTTTAAAAAAAGACGTTTTCCTCATAAAAATAAATGCGACCGACGCTCCTGATTTGTAGGCACTGGGTGTCGAAGACAAAACTAACTCCTAAACACGGAGGGTAAAACAATACCTTTTAATCAAGGAAATCATACTCCCGCAATCCTTCGATTAGAAGCGCAAGAAAAGAAATGGAAAGGTGGGGAGGAGGAGTGGGGAGGGGGGGGGGGGTTTGCGACGCGGTGTGGTGAAAAAGAGGGGAGGGGGGAGCACATTACTTTGACAGAACAATGCGGCGTTCACTGAAACATTCTCATTATCGGCAAAACTGGTTTTTATATTTCATTTTGAAGTTTGTTTTTCTTTTTTTTTTTTTTTTTTTCTTTTTGTTTTTCAAACCGATTTCCTTGTAGGAGTTCATTTCAAATAAGGTTTATATATTTTGTTTGTTTGAACTGAGAGAAAGCGAGTTGCAAATTCGATATTATGTTTTGTATGAAAGTAAAAGGTTTCTTTAACATGTTTTTTTTTTTTGAGGGTGAATAAAGACGGTATCAATAATCAATAGAAACTATTTTATCAAGGAGATAAATAAATATAAAATATTTAGACAGAATCCCAACAAAGGATGCTAATGCTCAAAGAAACACGATGATGTTCACAATATTATAATGCGCTTTCTATCCGAAAAGAGTCAAATGCGCATTAACATAAGACTCACATTTTGGACTAATAATAATATTAATTAAACATCGACCTCAGACTAAGAGCCATGATATGGACCTGTAACGCATTACATTACAATGAATTAATTAGTTAACATAAACGTCTCGAGAGTAAAAAAAAAGCTAAGAAGGAATTTAAACATGTTCAGACATTATAAAGACTCTGATAACTGTTCTCACAATTTAAAAAACATGAGTCTGACAATTTCAGAGACCGAAAGCGTCGTGTACGTTTGGTATAATGATTTTGCTTCGAGAGCAAAGTCAACGCATTGGTAGATGATCTATATATGCTTCAAAAGTTTGCTATAAGGGAATTTTTTATAAATATTTTTAAGTAGAGGAATGCATTCAAATCTAATCAAACCAAAGCGACGAAGGTCGAGTGAATTCGGGAGGTATGAGAGATCGTTTTTTTTTGTTTTTTTTTGTAATATGTTTAGTGTTGTTAAGCATTTTTTGTTGCTTTACTTTTATGTTACTGTATTTCCCTATAATTATCATTTGCTTAACTATTTTTAGAAATGCATTAGTCTATACCAATACTCATGCAAATTTCCAGAAGTGGACAAATAAAGTCCATCTTTTCTTACCTTTTCTGGTCTTATTTCATCTTACTCTTGTGCCCATTGAACGTCACTTTGGTGTGTGTGTGTGTGTATGTGTGTGTGTGTGTGTGTGTGTGTATATATATATGTATGTATGTGCGTATGTTTGTGTGTGTGTGTGTGTGTGTGAGAGAGAGAGAGAGAGAGAGATCTGCTCTCATTGTATCATTCTATCACATATCTAGTAACGTGTTACATTTCTTATTAGAAAGGAAGTCCAGTCTGAAAAGTTATAGAACTCTAGTCTTGATCAAGTTTTTAAAAAGATTATTCATTTATTGGTGAGACTGAACTGGAATCTTCCTGGTCTGTATAATTCAATGTATATTTTATTGACAAGAGAAGCATATCTTCCCAGGATGTCCATCACTGGACCTGTGATTGATTGTGGCCTTGGTAAAGTTATGGCCTGACACTGACCAAAAAATGACGTCAAAATGCAAGTCAAAATGCCACAACAGAAAACAAATCGTGAGTTGTATTCAATCGTTCAACCAATGAAATAACTTGTTTCCATGAGCTCTACTAACGACAACTCACTAGGCGGTGCAAAAACCAAATAATGACGTCAAACTGCCAGTCTTTTGGGGTTTCAGTGTCACATTATAACAGAACAATGGGTACGGATATATCCGGCCGAGAGGGCATTGCGAAAAAAATAAAATAAAACAAGCGTCCAATCTAAAAAGCAGATAACAATGTTCACAGCCCGTTTTGTGTCTTTAAGATCTTTACAAAACTCCCGAGATCTGTGTGAAATAACTCTTGGACTATAGAGTTATCCACTCATCGCATTTGAAGTGCTAAACTATTCCACAATCGAATGTTTGAATTTTAGACAAAGAAGTTATTTCTGGCAATTTTCAAATACTACGCCTTAAGTGATGTAATGTATGCATGTGATTGTGTGTGTGAGAGTGTTTGTGTGTTTGTGAGATACACACAGACACACACACACATGCCTACACAAGAGAGAGAGAGAGAGAGAGAGAGAGAGAGAGAGAGACAGAGAGAGAGAAAGAGAAAGAAAGAAAGAAAGAAAGAGAGAGAGAGAGAGAGAGAGAGAGAGAGAGAGAGAGAGAGAGAGAGAGAGAGAGTGTATGTTATGTGTGTGAATTTATATTCGTTCACGTTCCAAGTTAATGGCATAAAACATTATTTTATATTTTATATTTAAGCAGACAAATTATTAAACGTGATTTTACAATTAAAAAAGGTAAATTTGTAAAAAAAAAAATCTAAGCCACAAAACAAGAACAAAAAATAATAAAATTTTAAAAAACAACATACACACACACACACACACACACACACAAACAAACAACCAATAAATAGTCACGTTAATCTCAATTTAACTAAGCCCAAAATAGCATAACATATGAAAACACCCCAAGCCTTAACAAATCAATTTCATAAATTATTTATTCCACATCGTGTCCTCTCGTCATTTCACCTATCTAAATCAGCTAAAATTGACAAACCTATTACTGTCCAAGATTTGAAACTTCAAGCGTATAGCTGTAGCGTCCTATTTGATTCATTATCGATGTGTTAATACATTACTAACATTATCATGTACCTTGTTTGTTACCGTGCTCTTAGAGATATTTTTAAACTGAAAAAACCGTTTGTAAACTGTATAAGTAATGGTAATGGGGATGACGAATGTTTGAAATGCCAAAATGCATGGCAACCAAAACAAAGACAAAACAAAACGAGACAACCTCATTTTCAACCAACTATGGAAAAACAAAGACAATAATCATTTAAAAAAAAAGACTTTTTTTTAAAGTAAAAAACATCTTAACTAATATTTACCCGAATCGACGTTAAGAGTGTGTTTAACTATTAATGATGTACATTCAATTTGTAATCAGGCGTCTATTTAGTTGTCCCCGAGAATTCCATCAACGTGTCGCTCCTGGAATCTAAGCTCAAAGTCTTCCATTGTCTTATCGTGGACATAGACCAACCACATTCTATAGAGGTATCGACCGTAATATGTAAAAATGCCCTTTTTTCTATTTTAGCCAGAAAATGTTTACTTCATATAGCAAAAGATTAAACTCACCAATACCTTGTTAATCCCCGCCCCTCCTTAAACCTGGGTCTTCTTTAAAAGGGAATATTGACGTATTTCAACTCTCATATTTATGAGCAATTTTCTTTTTGATTAGTTACTGCTCTCTAGATGAACTAAGCCAAATGCTTGGTAACCAAAATGAAAAAGGCCGTTTGTCAGGGAACGGCTAAATAGATATCTCATATTTCTAAATCTTCGATCATCAGTGTGACAATATTATGGTGCCAGTATCTTCCTGTCTCAGATTTGACGTCAATGAATATGAGGAACATTTTAGCTATTTCGTTGATGCGTCGACATTAATCAATGCTAATTTCAATGAGTCTAAACAGAAAAAAAATAACGCGGACGTCAAAGAAATTTACCACCCAAGATTTTAAAGAAGTCGGCTGATTACTCGTAACTTGATCGTTACATCTAGAGCATGCATTTTAGATTAATTTTCATTTTAAGATAGGTATGTTCTGTAGAAGTCCGGGGTGGGGGGTTGATACGATGGCTAAGTAGTAGGTACAGCATTACACTGTGCACTGGGTGAAATCTGCGTTATATAAAAACATTTTAGGCATTTCAGGTTTGTTTGCTTTTTAAAATTATGATTCTATCGGGGTCATCTCGATTGTGTTGTCTGGAGAATAACTATGGAAACACAATAGTCTTCTGAGGACGCTAGCTTTGTCTACATCGACCATCGATCAGACTCTCATCATGACACCATCCCTGGCATTGTGCTTTTTTTTCCTCCATGGGGTACTGTGTCCCACTAATAGGTAAAAGCAGGAACGCAGAGAAGGTTGATGACAAACTGCAAAGCAATGCCCATTGGGATAGGAATGCTGTTACAGACACCCAAAGAGTCGAGCCCGGTTATAGAAATTGTCTAACCGCCTCCATACCATCATGGGAGGCGATTATCGGGAACTGATTGATCAAAACAGAGAGGGAATACAAGGTAACCAGCAATTTCTCTGAGGGCAATGGACGGTGCCCCAAGTGTGAAAGCAAATCCTAACGACCCTTATACTTAGTTTCCATGACTTTGAAAGGGACGTAATTGCGAGATCGAGGTCGATTTGGTGGGAGCCGATACCGTGATTTTGTACCAGAAAGAGATATTGGGTTTAGGCCACTGTCTCAGACAGCCAGTTTGCATCGGTGGGAACGGATGACATCGCATTCTTGCACTCGTTGTGGAACAGTCCGGAGACTTTAGACCGTTTGGTGGAACATTGCACCGTGGCGCAGCAGCTGCCGGGCGGTTTCAATACGATTATAAATTATGGAAATGTTTTCATTTTTTTGCATTTTTTTTTTCAGATTGAATAGATCGTGATAATATTGTAACAATTAAAAGCAGCAGCTGCTGACCATAATATCCTCGGTGAGTTTTGTTGACATCATCATCACCATTACCATCATCATCATCATCATCATCATCATCATCATCATCATCATCATCATCATCATCACCATCATCATCCTCATCATCATCATCATCATCATCATCATCATCATCATCATCATCATCATCATCATCATCATCATCATCATCATCATCATCATCATCATCATCATCATCAAAAAGAATTCTAAGTCCTCATCACTCCTCACTAATAGTATTTCGATAATGAACACCACGATCTGAAGTAAAAGGAGCGCTCTTCACTTCACTCAACCACCACCAACATCACCACCACCATTACCTCAACCACTACAAGCACCGCAGCCATCTAATTTCCAAACAACCTCTGTCAAACTGCCACTCCCATTAAAATCTCTCCCTCCCCCCTCTTCCCTCCCCCCTTTCCATTCATCCACCCATAACCCCCCCCCCCCCCCATCCTTTCCCCAACCACACCACCCTTATGTTCCTTCTTTGCACACGACTACAACAATACATCCCCTGAAGGGGATGTCCATATTGATTCTCGCCCAGGCAAGATTTTCGCCCAGGTAATGCATTCAATACAGAGACAATAGCTGGAAGCGGCATCTCTCTTTTTTTCAGGAACCCTACCCGAGTTTGAAAAGAAAGGGATCAAGAAGAGGAAAACAGAAGAAGAAAAAAAATATATCACCGCTGACAGAATCAAACTTTGAAAACAAACTAAAAAAAAAAAAACAAACAAAAAAAAAAAAAACAAACAAACAGCAAAAGCAAAAAAAAAAAAAAAAAAAAAAAAAAAAAAAAAAAAAAAAAAAATGCTCCGCTTTGTTTGAATGTTGAACCGTTTCACCTATGAATAATAAATACCATGTGCCACAGACCGTTACAATCTTAAAATCTCTTTTGTTTTACTGGGCTTATGGCCTGCCCTTCTGAAACATAAGTTTGGGCCAGGCTTTTCATCCACGCTTCCTTTAACACAGGATATTGACGCACAGTTTAAACAATCCATAGAGAAAAGGACAGGTCGTTGTAGACGAATTGAAAGGAACAATCAAGACACATCGGAATTCTCCGATCTATAAAACAGTCTCCAGTGTATACGACCGCACTTTGAAGAAAAAAAACGCATTAATTTATTTTTCATTTTTGCCAGAATTTTTTTACCTCAAATATTGATAATTCAAAATAACGCCAAACTTTTTAAACTAATTTAATTCTGACTGGATTGAAGTCTCAGGCTTAAATTGTATTTGACAGTTGGAGGCAATTTTACTTCACCGATATTCAAAGAAAACTATTTCTGTCCAAAATTAAAAATATGCGATTTGTCTTTGTATGGTCGGTGAATGGATAGAACTTTAGCCTCTATTTAAATAAGCGAAATGTGGTTTCTAGACAATTTGACAGTTAAATATAAATAAAAAATGAACATTTATGTTACAGAGCATTTCAACCATGCACATAGCATCATTTATTTATCCAAATGCAGACAAAACTGACCCAAATTTTCATTTCAGACCGTACAGATCGTCTGTAAGGCAGATTTTGTAGTATTACACTTAAATTATCCGACACTACCAAATCAGCCAGGTATTCCGTCACTCATCCACATTTGACCAGCTTGCTGATCTCTCTCTCTCTCTCTCTCTCTCTCTCTCTCTTTCTCTCTCTCTCTCTTTCTCTCTCTCTCTCTCTCTCTCTCTCTCTTTTTTTTTCTCTCTCTCGCAGCCAGGCATAGGATGCCGTGTCAGTTGGATCCCAAGTTTGGCTCTGACAACCCGACATCTTTATTCTCTGTTTTCATCTGGCACTTCTCCTTACCCTTTATTTCTCATCATCATTGATACAAGTGCCCGCTCCACCCTTTTTCTGAATGAGCGTAAAGAGCCTCAACAAGCCAAGAACACAATAACTTTATCGGACTATCATTTTGAGATCATGGACACCCATCCATTTTCTGATTATACTCAACATAGCTTGAATATCCTTAGATACAAGGCACTGTTGAGCCACCGACACCACGGGTTAAAATTTAGCCTCCATTATAAAAGCGATTGACAGTTCTCTCGTTGATCTATTTTAATTCAAATGCCATACTTATTTAACTCTCCGTTCAGATCCATATATACGTTTCATCTATCATTTCTCTCTCACTCCTCGTATGACATTCACTGGCTTTAAAAATGTTTTCTAATAGTATTTCAATTTGAGAATAATGATGATGATGATGATGGTGATGATGATGATGATGATGATGATAATAATTATCATCATCATCATCATCATCATGATAATAATTATCATCATCATCATCATCATCATCATCATCATCATCATCATCATCATCATCATCATCATCATCATCGTGGTCTCCTTTGACCTTGTCCCTGATGTCATCATCATCATCATCATCATCATTATAATCGACAACATTATCATCTTGATACCATTATTAACGTTTACCTCCAGTCCCAGCAATTTCATAACCCTGACAAAACATTGTCTTAAATAATCTCATTTTTTCCCCTAGCCTAAAACATCGACAATTCCTCGTTCTAACTACTTTGGCATCAAAGCAATCACAATAATTTAAAAGCTTGAAAACTCCCTGCATAACACTTCTCTCCTGCTACCCCCCCCCCCCCCCCCCCCTTTTTTTTTTTTTCTCCTCGCCCTTCAAACATCCCCTCTCCCCTTCCCACCCCATTAAAGGTTTTTAATCCTCTCTCTTCCTACCTCTCCACCGCTCCACCCGTCCCCAACATCAACAAAGAATCAAGTCACAGGAATTGAAAAGACAGAAAGCGTTCAATAAAGATTTAAAAAGGAACGATAATTCAAAACGTCAAGGTGTAGAACTCTTCTCTTGTGAAGTTTACGGGGGTAGCAGTTTAAAAAGACTTCATAATGAAGAGAAAAAAAAGGCTTTGTGAACTTTTTATAAACAAAGACACACAAGTCAATACATGAGCCGGATAGGGGACGATGAAAAAAATAGTTGAATGATTGTTAAGTTAAAAAATAATGTGAGTTCTGTTTTGAATCGGACAATCCGGTGAGTCAGTTGTCTTCGGGTGTGAACCGGCGCCGCACAATCAGCGCACGAGCAAATTAACGGAAAACTGTTCTCTCAAATGTCATGGTCGACACTAAGATCTCTCGCGTTTGTTGTTGACAGATTAAACGCGAACAGTTGGAAGAGAAAATGATTTTCAAAATTGATTGTGCATTAAATTAATAATAACACGACCTTTGTTCTCAAAAAGTAAAATAAAAAAAAAAAAAAAGCAAAAAAAAAAGCACGGCGACTCTCTATCTGTACATACCAATAGTGTAAATAGTATGCAGATGACGTCACTCAGGCCTTTGTTATTGTTTTTGCCATCCGCGTTTGTGAGTTGTTCTCACTACACTGTATTAACCAGACTATAAAAGTTCATGGTTACACAGAGTTTGTGTGTTGGTCCGTTATACTTCCGGATGGCAATGTTGTGAACTCCTTGGCCAAGCGCATTCTATCTATATTTCTCTCATTGCTAAAAGACTTGCCAAGTTTAACTGATACGTCGAAACAGAACTGTCTGCATATTGCCTTCTATGCGCTTATTTACTAAGGCAACTCACGTCTTTGTTGAGAACTCAAGGTAGAACGCATTTGACCTTATTCCTACCTTCGTGGTTTGAGCACTTTTGGCGCTTTGCTTTTGGAAGCATTAGATCCCTGCTGCACTGATGGGACGTACTGCGTCGAAACAGTATGTACTGCATATTGCATTATATATTATATTTATATAAAACTTATAAAAACAAAAAACATAAAAGAATAGTGCTTAACTTTATAGATTTAATAATAGTAATAATAGTAATATTAATAATAATAATAATAATAATAATAATAATAATAATAATAATAATAATAATAATAATAATACTAATACTACTACTACTACTACTAATAATAATAATAATAATAATAATAACAACAATAATACTGATGATAATGATGATGATGATGATGATGATGATGAGATGATGATAATAATAAAATAATAATAATAATATCTTTATCTCTCGCCCCTCCGCTCCTCCTCCTCTTCTCTCTCTCTCTCTCTCTCTCTCTCTCTCTCTCTCGCTCTATCCCTCTCTCTCTCTCTCTCTCTCTCTTTATATATATATATATATATATATATATATATATATATATATATATATATTCATATATATATATATATATATATATATATATATATATATACATATATATATATATATATATATATATATATATATATATATATATATATATAGCGCACCTGCTTTACATAAGAGTTAAGCGGGTTTTAATTCATACAATAATCAAACAGTTGTACTTACTGTGAGGGGTTCCAATCCCATTCTCATTCGTTTGGCGTTTTGACTCTCGTTCTCACAGGCTGTAGCTAGAAGGCTTTCTGCTGCCGCTGATGTCAGGTGGGGTGGTGTTGGTCTTAACTGGAAATACAATGCATGGAAGTCATGGTCACCGTCATCATCATCATCATCATCATCATCATCATCATCATCATCATCATCACCACCACCACCTGCGCCACAACCAACACCATCATCACTATCAGCTAATTTTAAATACTGAGATTTTGAATAAATAACCCCCCCAGAGTGGACTGAATCAAAATAACCCCCGATACCACATTTATTAACACCCCCCCCCACCCACCCACCTCGCATTTGCACACATTTCAACCAGTACTTGTTAATTAAAGTAGCGAATTCTCTACTACATGAGCTATAGGAACTCCCGATAAATGCTGTAGCTAACCATAAATTTCAACGAAATGTAATGCGGAAAATTTCAAATTTCAACAGGTTGATTCCAATTTTCACCAACATTGGTGAAAAAATAAGAAATACCCCCCCCCCCCCCCCCCCCTTCAAAGGAAACAGCCCCCCCCCCCCCAATCAAAGGAAACAACCCCCCCCCCCCTCCCCCCCAAAAAAAAAAACAAAAAAAAATAAATAAACAAACAGCAACAAAAAATCCCCAAAACAATAAACAAAAACCAACTTTGTAGTATTTAAAAATAATATTTGCTGTTGATAATCTTTTATCACTTCTAATTACTCTTAGGAGTACGGTCGTAGATTTAACATTGTGACAATATTGAAAATTATTAACATTAAGAGGTCCTTAATGCATTAAAAAAAAAAAAGATCAGTCTTTCGGACATTTAATTTAATTTATCATCTTTGCGTTTACAAAAAAACAAAAAAAACCAAAAAAAAACCAACTAATTATAATAAGTTAACAACCAAATGTTTTATTCATCTAAATAATTCACTGTTCAACCTACAGGTTCCCATCCGTTATGATCCTTTGATCTGCGCATGCGTCGACATGACTTGAGGTAGGTTCTGATCCGTTTCCGGGATCTTTCGTGGAATTCTGGGAATTGTCTGTCACAGGCCTCCAAGATGGCCTGTACTTTGTCTTTGGGTTGTTTTGAAATGGGGACCATTCGATCCAAGTTTTCGTCTACAAACAATCTTACGAACATCTGAACAAATGGAATAATTATTTAATTTAAAATAGATTTTGTGATCAAGCATAAACTACAAATGATTGAGACAATTGTTTATATATGTGTGGTATAAACAACTTTTAAAGGTTGTATAATGAAAACAGACTTGTATCAGCTACAATTGTAATTCAAGAGTTACCAGTAAACAAAACCTTCAAAATGAAAATGTTGTGCACTTAAGGAAGATTTCAAATATTTCACAATACTTAACGCTCATCATGATTCATTCATTAAGATACGAAGCTAATTAGAAACATATTTTAATATCGTGAGGCACCCTTTTCACTATAGACATGCGGTAAATAGATATCAAAATAATGGGAATTCAGCATTTTGTAATCTGATTGGTTTCGTAAAAGTAAAAGTAGGACAATGAGTGGTGATTCGCTAAAAGTAAAATCTACATGAACGTTTGTAAACGTATCGTGTGCAGTAAAAGCTCGACCATTCTGCAGTACTCTAACAAAATGAAAAAAAAAAAAAAAAATTTTGACCATTTTGGCCAGATAATTCGTCTTTCAGATACCAATCGATCAAAATGGCGCTCATCTTGCCAACAACTCTCAATACGATTCAATAGTCTGATGAAACGGCGGCCATCGTGGTTCTAAACAAAGAAAATCAGTACTTATTATTCTTCATGCCGTATAGAACTTTTCATATGTCTTGTGATCAGAATGTATAAAAATCAAAACATGATCATATTTGTAATGTTTTTCTCCTTTAGATACGCTTTTATGCTCTTCGGAGAAATATTTCATAAGGGCGTCCGCCATTGTTCCGATAGTTTAGAGCCAGTTACTAAGTTACCATGCGTAATTTCAAGGAAAGTGATGTCATGACTGTTGAAGCCTATTCTGAGACTTCCTTGAACTCGCAGATTTTGAGAATTTGTGAGGAGATGAAGGTAATTTTAATCAATTGACGGACACGTTTTCAACCATTTTCTTTTTAAAAACGTGTTTTGTTTTGTATTGTTTGTTTTAATAGCGCATTGCGACATACTACCATGGCGGACTCCATCAAAATACCACGGAAACGTTCGGCCAGACACATTTTACTGTATTTGTTGATAGATCAAAATCACCCCGAATCTGTCATAAAGTCTTAATTCTGAAACTTTGATCACTTAGATTTAAGACAAAACACTTCTACATCATGTATCAATATAGATTTAGATGACCTCCCCCCCCTATATATATATATATATATATATATATATATATATATATATATATATATATATATATATATAACGTAAAGTTAAGTTATGAAAGGCGTTATGTGATTTGAAACATTTATTAATGAAATATATCCTTGATGCCTGCCTGCGGTTAAAAAAAAAAACAACAAAAAAAAAAAAACAATTAAAAAAAAACAAACAAATATAAGGACAAAAAACTCACGCATACACAAAGGAAAAAAACTCAACAAATAAACCAAAAAAAAAAAACCCCACAAAAAAAAACAAGCGAAAAAATAAAACAAAAACAAAAAAGAACAAACAATCAAACAAACAAAAACAACTCACAGAGCTGAGATATAAATTCAATAAAATTTACACCGATTCAATAATGTCCAATGATGTCATACTTTTATAAGCACACATTAAAATTTCTTCTTTAAGACATATCTAGACCTAGATAGTTTCATTTGTTTAAAGAGAAATTAAATGTAAACATGTATAGTTTCCAAATCGGAGTTCTTACATTAAACGACTTGAGTCGTTCAGGATCAATATTATGCCCCACTGGCATTCTCTCATCATCGTCGTTATCATCATCGTCGTCATCATCTTTCCCTTCACTTGTTTTTGTCATGGCGCTCTGATACCAGAAAAGAAAAACAACACACACAATGTTGGGTCAACTTTAATAACAATTATTAACACCACCTATACAACCCCACAACAACCACCACTATCAGATCATTATCATCATCATCATCATCAGCATCATCATCATCATCATCATCATCATCATCATCATCATCATCATCAGCATAATCATCAACATCATCAACATCATCATCATCATCATCATCATCACCATCATCATCATCATCATCATCATCATCATCATCATCATCATCAACATCGTCATCATCATCATCATCTTCATCGTCACAATGATTGCCATCATTAGCAGAAGCAATGACGAAAACACCATCTCCATTGTCGTCTTTGCCATTATCATCCTCTTTATTTTAATTTCAATTAAACTTACATATTGTTTTAATCTACTCAACATCAGCAATACATTCCCGTCACATATCTATCTCTTCCACCGACTATCTTTGAAGAGTCTACATTCAAACCTACTATATATCATTCAGAAAATACTGCTATTTTTTATTTGTCATTTATTTATTGGGTGAAAAAGGAAAGAACTTGTTATCTTTGCCTTATTTAACAATACCTTGTGTTTTATAAAGTTTAGTTTTATCGTTTTGGTTCCAATATGGACAGTAGATTGAAAGTCGATATTAACTCATTTTCCATTTAGATGTGACGTAACGGGTTTTAACTCCCATCCTCACATCATCCATCAACTCAAGTGGACAAACATCAATCATATATTCCAAATATCAAATATCAACAATAATATTATACTTACGTCACCACTTTCACTGCTCGCCCTCCTCTTCCTCTCATTGTGACTTTTGCCTTCTATCAGCTTCCCAGAAATGGGCGATGCCTTCCTGGAGTTGAGGTCGATGGGAGACTCTGATGCTCTGATCTCCAGGTCTGAACACGGAGGAGAGGCTTTTCGGGATGACATATCGTGGGGCTCTTCAAGAACCGAGTCTGGAATTAGACAGAAAAAGAAATACATTTATAGTATCCATTAACAACTAAGAACATTCATCAATAGCATTTCCACAGGCACAAGATGATCAAAACACTTCAAAATGTTTCAGTTATTTCCCCCATTAGGCCACATAGAAATAAAGTTTACAAAGCCTCCAGTTAGGTGTCATTACTGTGATATACCTATGGTCAAATACTCATTCATACCGGTGTCGAGTGATATAATGCTGGCAAGGTCCTTTACCAAAGGACACAACACCCAGGTCAGAGTTTTGTAAGACATCTGGTCTCTGACCACGCTCAACATTGCTTGTTTTTGTCACGGAACGAGCCATTACATCGCTGAACCATCGTCACAACATAAGAACAAACTTGTTGGAGAAACGACTCATGTGATCATACTCATTCCGTTGTGTAATTTGAATATCTGGGAAAGCATCTTACAAAAAATTTAAATGGAGTGGAAAATTAGTTGAGTTAGAGCAATTAGATTGTACGATAAAATGTGAATAAATATATTTTTGTTTATCAATCCCGACGAAAAATATTTCCTTCTTGAAAAAGTGTAGTCATCCCTCAAAATGAGTACTGTGGTTAATGTATTGTTTATGAAACAAATGAATATGAATATAAATAGATATGTGAAACCGAAAAGAAAATTTTCAAGACTTCACCATGCGCAACACCTCTCGCAAAGCTTTTGTTATTCCTACTTCTTATTCCCCATCAGATCTTATGGATAAAAATAGTATTATGTACACGCAAAGCAAACTTCCTTCCTAGCGCCTTTTTTTTGTTTTATTTTTTTTTGTTTTTGTTTGTTTTGTTGTTTTTTTTTGTTTTGTTTTGCTGCTTTTTTTAACAATTCTTTTTGCATACCAGAATCTATCTAGATATTAGGGCAAAGGTGTGTAATGTAATTTACAAAATAATAAACACGACGGTGGGGCTAGAGTTTTGAAATCAAATGTCAAGCTTGTGAATTGACTTGCTCTGCATCGTTTAAATTTGTTACTATACAAGACACCGTATACTCGGCAATCGATATCAATGCAAAGACTATTTGTATTTAATATCATATTTTTTATATTGGGATTGAAAACCCCCATTTTAATTCAAGTATTCATCGGTTAAGACGGTCCCGAACGTGGTCAAAATTGTCCAAACATATGATACTCGAGACTTCTTTTATAAATTTTGGATTTGGAAAGGTTTGACTAATTTGACAATCTTGACAGTCATTTTATGAAGGTTTGAAATCTTTTGGGGGTAAACATCACAATACAAAATAAATATACAAAACAATGCCCTACACAAACAAAACATTACCGACACTGATTGTCTATGACTTTGGAAATACAAGGTACTCGCAACCAATTTGGAATCAAATTCCCATGTCATACCGTCCATATTACCTGTTAAGTTCAGGTACTTTCGTTGTACATAAAATTGTCATAACACTTGCACGATCCATCTCTATCAATTCATGGCATTGGGTAGTATACGAGAGAGAGGGAGAGAGAGAGAGAGAGAGAGAGAGAGAGAAAAAGAGAGAGAGAGTATTATATATATATATATATATATATATATATATATGTGTGTGTGTGTGTGTGTGTGTGTGTGGTTGTGTATGTGTGAGAAAAGATAATAGGGTAGGTAGATTATATATATATATATATATATATATATATATATATATATAAAGAGAGAGAGAGAGAGAGAGAGAGAGAGAGAGAGAGAGAGAGATAGAGAGAGAGAGAGAGAGAGAGAGAGAGAGAGAGAGAGAATAAATAAGAAACAATACGTTCTTAGTTTAATTTCTAGTTGTTTTAGTCAATTTAGAGGAACGAATTAGGAACAAGGGACATTGATCTATAGAGGCGAGCTACAAGCAAAACAGTCAACGCAATTTATATGAGGTAGCACCCCGCCCCTTTCCAACCCACCCCCGTTTCAAACCCCCTTCCCCAGAAAAGAAAAGAATAACAGAGGAAAAGCATCGAGGTTCCCTCAGAACAAGACATCACCAAGCACTTGGTCAGAGCGTAGCCACCGTTAACTTATAGCCTGACACTGACCCAAAAAATGACGTCAAAAGACAAGTCTTTGGCCACAAACGAAAACAAATCGTGATTTGTATTCAGTAGTTCAACCAATGGAATCACTTGTTTCCTTAAGCTCTACTAACGACAACTCACTAGACGCTGCACTAACCTTAAAAAGGACGTCAAAGTATAAGTCCTATTGGGTTCTAGTGTCAGGCTATAAGTTAACGATGGCTACAGTCAAAGAAGAAGTACAGCATGACGACATCTAAATCCAGTCATACATCCAAGTTATTCAGTTAAAAACCGTTCTTTTTTCTGGCACTGCTCATAATCTAGTTTCGATTATTCCAGCCAAAGTAGACAACCAGGGGAGGCAGAAATACATTGTGTGTCTTCAGGGAAATGGCTGACCAGGGAATTGGGAGACCCTCTTCTGAATCCAACTGACCATCCGCCCCCCAATTCCGTTATCGCCCTTCACACCCCCTCACAGGAATTCCAGCCACCTCCCCCCCCCCCTCCCACCTCTATTCCATCACACCCTCTACTACAACAGCATCAACTACCCTCACCAACATCACAACCCCCACCCCCTTCAAACTTTATCCTCCTGATCTCTTCCTCCTCCTCCTCCTCCTTCTCCTCCTCCTCCTCCTCGTCCTCCTCTTTCTCTACCACCACCACCACCACCACCACCACCACCACCACCACCACCACCCCCTTCAATAAGTACCCAAAAATCCACCCCCATAGCAATAAGGAATGGTAGTCAAGAAAGAATGAATACCCCTGTCTTGTGTGTGTGTGTGTGTGTGTGTGTGTGTGTGATCGACAACGTATATCTTATATACTATGTGATGTATGCGAATGAACGTGAATGTGTGTGTAGGTGTGTGAATGAGAGAGTTTATGTGTGTGTGCGTGAGTGCCTCTAGCCTTGTGTGTGAGAGTGAGCTTAAGTCTGCTGACATCGGCACGGAGAGGGTCAGATCGATACACCGCCTTTACGTCTGCTCCCCTTCCCTTCTGCCAGAATGAAGGCATGGGGCCACAGCTGACACCCCTTTCCAGCGAAACAGCGACAAAACTCCCATTTTCCCATTTTGGTCAGAATTATTTTTTTTTTAACTTAAAATTATCGACGGATTAAGCCAGCCCTCAATATGTCACAAATCCTAAAGCTGAGACCTCATTCTTAAGCTTTCTATTAAAGAAATTTTGAAAAGTTAAAGGTCATCGTTATTTTTAGATTTTTAAGGTAAATTTGTCTTGCCAAAAATGTATAAGAAAAACGTTTTGTCAATGTAAGGCGGTATCTGGAAATGTGGTGGAGGAAATTTGGGAATAACAAGTGGCCATCGAACCGGAGGGTCGTGGAGAAGGCCGGGGAAAGGAAGGGCGGTGGACGCTGGGGATAGCTGTGGTCGCCATTGATGCCACTGCCATAAGGTTGCTTATTAAGCACAGAGTGAAATTGCTACTATCAGCATTTAAAATTTGTGAAAAATTGTGAATGAAACAGTGCTGTCGTATAATGTTGGCAGTCTCAGGTTAAAAACATTCTGACAACTGTGGGTCATCTCAATATCTCAAATTATTATAAATAAAAATGTATTCTTGCCAACGTCAATACAATTATATTTGAACAAAATAATGCTGTTCCTAAACTATCATGCTATTTCATTTATTTTATAAGTTGTCAGCATTTAAGTTATCAAGACCCTCTGAGACTGTCACAGACTAATTTAAATGAAAAATATAAAGCTTGAGAATAGCACAAATATGTTAATATTTGGCTCCAGTCAACAGTGACTCCCATACAACGATTCTCTCAATTTAGACTCTGAATCTATTGACATAATTTAATAAAATAACCCAGTTTAATTTAGTGAAAGAGAAAAATAGGTCACGACTCATTTCATCCTACAATTAGCCGGTATTTGACATTTTACATACAAAACATTTCTCAGGACGCGCATCTGCTACGGTGAAAATAAACGACAGTAAATCGGAATGTTAACAGTTCAAAACAGCCATTTAAAAACTACTAACTGCTAGTTTACTCAATATTATTCGTGTAATGACATAACAACTGTTTGCATTTTGGCAAGAAGGCCTTTACTTCATAATAATAATAATAATAATAATAATAATAAATAATAATAAAATAATGATAATAATATAATAATAATAATAATAATAATAATAACAATAACAACAATAATAATAATAATAATAAATAATAATAATAATAATAATAATAATAATAATAATAATAATAGATGATGATGATGAATAATATGATGATGATGATGATGATGATGATGATGATGAATGATAGATGATGATGATGATGATGATGATGATGAATGATGATGATGATGATGATGATGATGATGATATAGATGATGATGATGATGATGATGATGATGATGATGATGATGATGATGATGATGATGATGATGATGATGATAGATGATGATGATGATGATAGATGATGATGATGATGATGATGATGATGATGATGATGATGATGATGATAATATAATGATGATGATGATGATGATGATAATAATGATGATGATGATGATGATGATGATGGTGATGATGATGGTGATGATGATGATAATACTGATGATGATGATGATGATGATGATGATGATGATGATGATGATGATGATAATAATAATGATGATGATGATGATGATGATGATGATGATGATGATAATAATACTAATAATGATGAAGATATTATATTGTTATATTCTTAACTTGTCCAAAGTCTCGTGTTTAAGGCCTTTTGGTGGTCCCCATTTATATTGATATTGAAATATCTTTTTCAAGATAAACTGCAAACAAACTAAAAAAATGTTTTGTCTTTTTAGAAAGCATGATTTGCTCAATGAATACAACTTAAGCTCAAAGGTAAACTCCATAAAAAAAATGATTTTATGAAAAGCACAATTCCAGTATAAATGACAAAATATGGTCTTCTTTTTATGCAGCTTAGTGTAGTGGCTAGTCACTCTGTTTTGTGCCTATATTTATTTATATTATGTCCCAGGTAATTTTTATTTGGTTACTATGGATACACTGGTCATGATATTCACAACTTTTGAAGAGTTGTTCGCTCAGCTATTAAGATCCGTTCGATCGGATTCTACTGTGTCCAAATCATAATATGTGACCCACCGACACAAAACGGTACTGTGTCGGGACGGTTTGGTTGAAAAAAATTGAATTCATAGCTAGAAATATGTTCGTTTTTTTTGGTTTTTTTTTTTTTTTTTTTTTTGTTTTATTAAGAGTAAAAAGGGGGAAAATGTCACATTCAGATAGATCATTTTATCTTTTGATGCGACTTTTCGTCTTTAACCCAACGTAGGCGTTGAGGCATTGGATCGCATTTGTCATTAATAACATAAAGACTTTAAAAAAAATAAATTTATTAATGTAAGGATACCATAGACAAGGCATTTAATGTGTTCTTGGTATCATAGTGTATCCCATTGCCGGATCTCTCTCTCTCTCTCTCTCTCTCTCTCTCTCTCTCTCTCTCTCTCTCTCTCTCTCTCTCTCTCTCTCTATCTATCTATCTATCTATCTATCTATCTATCTATCTATCTCTATCTCTGTGTATGTGTGTGCGTGCGTGTGTGTGTGTGTGTTTGTGTGTGTGCATGTGTGTGTGTGCCCCTATCTCTTACTCATTCTAAGAAAAATTACGAATATTTACGTTTCCGTGGTTTTACCAAACTTATTGAGCATATTATAATCACACCTTAAGCTGAATTAAATTCCATTGTTGCAATCTCCTGTATTTTTTTTTAGGAAGGGGTGGGGGGTCTCAATATACACGTTGGGAGAGCAATCGACTTACGTGTAAAGGGACATACAGTCGATCCTAGGTGCAGTGAGATTTATATTATCGATCCATCATTCATTGAGTAGCTGACTCTTTTAGATTTGTCCGAAAGTACTTTGTGATAAAATGGCATCCTATCCAAAGAGTAGCAATCAGTTGTTACTATCATGTTTACGCCACAGAAACCGGGATAAATTATGGCTCAATGAGACTTTTGGCTCTAAGAGACTTCTTTTCGCGACTTTATATATATATATATATATATATATATATATATATATATATAATATAAATACATATATATATATTATATAATATATATATATATATATATTATATATATATATATATATATATATATATATATATATATATATATATATATCCTATCTAATAATGGATATATATCTTATCAACGATCATAATTTGATAATGGAATATTTTATCCAATTAAATTAAAATCACAATAATATAATTTTTTGAATACGACAACAAGTGGATAATAAAAGAAAAACAGAAAACAGGAAAAACAAGCAAAAAATCAAACGAATGCATTTCCTGCTGTATTGAGAGAAATGAGTTGCCAACATTTACCACACAACGAAACCAAATCAACTGCTATCGAAAATCGTTTACCTTGGTAACGGAAGTAAACTACGTCGTTGATTGGATTTAAAAAATGGTAGTCTTTGATATTCTCCAAACTATCCTAAAATAATATATCGATTGTGGCTTTTGCTTAAAAAAAAAACAAACGAAAAAAGACAAAATATGACTGACCTTAACAAATTAGACGTGTACTCAGATGTGTCACATTTTCTTATCGATAAGGTTTGTGTGTAACGTAAGGTTTGTGTGTAACGTAAGGTTTGTGTGTAACGTAAGGTTTGTGTGTAACGTATTACTCACCCTGAATTTAACAATAACTATACTTTATGAAAGTCGAATGGAGAATGGTGAACACAGGTGTAACAATAAATGACCACACAGATATTTAATAAATTG
>NC_088360.1:8728045-8735545 GCF_034508935.2 Berghia stephanieae | reverse complement strand
CATGTGGTCATCCACAAAAAGGGTGACAATGAATGACCTTTAAAAATATATTATCGTTAAACTTTAACCCCGACGCTGTGTCCTTGGGTAAGGCTATTTAGAAACATTTCCTCACTTAGCCAGGCGTGAACGTATATACTCGGTAATAGGTGGATAGGGATATCATAAAATTGCTGGTACGAAAAGGACATAACAGGCAACTTGTACTGTACTTGTACTGGAAGTATTATTCTTGTGACCCGCTGACGATACCAATGAAGCATTGCAAAGAAAACACACAACATTGAGCACTGTGAATCAAAGAAATCAAGCAATATAAGTGTTCACATTTAATTTTATTATTAAAAAAATACTCTCATTCGATTTAAAAGCGCGGGTTTATTAGGAACTTAGTAATGTGTTATGTTCAAACAAAGACAACAGGATAAGAACTTTGTCCGTCGTCGGAAAGCGGCCATAAAAAGTGTTTTTTTTTAAAGGGGAATACTACCTAGAAAGTTGATATTTAGGATCATAACTGACAGATTAGAGAATGACAGACAGACAGATAGATAGATAGATAGATAGATAGATAGATAGATAGATAGATAGATAGATAGATAGATACATATATTGATAGATAGATAGATAGATAGATAGATAGATAGATAGATAGATAGATAGATATTGAATCGTGTTGGTATATGGTACGAATAGAGCTCGACATGTAGCAATGGAGCGAATTATTATTCTAAGATTTATCATTTTAGTATTTACCAACATTGTGGTAAATATTAAAATAATAGATAGATAGATAGATAGATAGATAGATAGATAGATAGATAGGGACAAACATCAGACACAATCACTCATATAGACAGATAAGACAGGTAAGCAAGACATAATATGTACATCGAAAGAGATACGATTAATTTAATTAGGCACTGACGCCCAAAGAACCACATCACAGAGAGGAGCGAATGCTAATCAATTCGAATCATTATAATCTCAGTTTTGAAACGCCACACTAGCTAGACATCCAATCACGAAAATCGCGTTAATTTTCAAAAGATATCAACCCAATAATTTCTCTTGTCTGGGTTAGATTAATTCCCCAGCGCCGATAGACTCCTAAAACAACCAAAGTCAAAGACAGATAAACAGAGGTGCCAAAGACAACAGCCAGAGCAACAACAAGACCAACAACAGCAACAACAACGAGAGGCAAATCCAGCGTATCCTGTTATCAGACTTAAGTTTTTAATCGGCTATGACTTAATATCATTAAAACCCTCATTACAAAAAAAAGTATTATACAAGTACCTACTTAGTATTTCGTTTGTTTTGTTTGTGTGTTTGTTTGTTTAATTGGTTTTTCTGGGTTCTTTTAAACACACACATACACACACACACACACACACACACAGAGAGAGAGAGAGAGAGAGAGAGAGAGAGAGAGGGAGAGAGAGAGAGAAAGATAGAGATAGAGAAGAGAGAGAGAGAGAGAGAGAGAGAGAGAGAGAGAGAGAGAGAGAGAGAGAGAGGGAGAGAGAGTTAGAGTAGATTCATTAATAGTGGCAAAAATAAATCAAGAGAATAATGGAGATTTTTAAAAATGAGTAAAATATGCATAAGTAAATAAGTCAATTTAAAGACGACGGCCAACGGAGGAAAAGTTTGATTTATCAGGGGTATTAAATCTTTAAAAAGGATTGATTTTTACATCATTAATGAATGGAGCCATTGATATATGAATTGGTTTGAGTGAAGGAATAACACAAAATAAGTCAGAGAAGAATAGCCCCCCCCCCCCGCCCCCCAAAAATATATATACATATTTTATTTTAATTTGATAAAGAAGGAAGAGAACAGGACCTTTTGTATATCTATAATGTGTCAAGTACTTTGAAATCGTGTATAATTTGTCGCTGATCCATAAAGAAATAAACGAAAAGGTGAATATATTAACTATGAGTCATGACATGGAATAGATTGATTTAGTTAAATATAAAGGAGAAAACAAAAAAAAATTTAAACATCGAAGCAAAAAATATTGGTATAGTGTATGGCAGGTAAACAGAAAAAGAGGAGAAAACCGGATACCGTCAATATATAGACTATGTATAATTTATCACCGATTGTTTTATTTTTACAAATAAATGAAAATATAATATATAAATCAATATAATTAAATTAACTAAACGAGATAAGTAAATATAGACAAAGAATAAGAAAAATACAAACACACACACACAACCTCACCCTCCTCCCCCTAAAAAATTGACCAAAAAAAAACAAAACAAAACAAAACGAAACGAAAAAATTAAAAACAACAAACAAAAAATAAATACTACGCCCCCGAAAGTATCGGTGTATGCCAGGTACACAGAAATCAGTGAAAACCCGTTATCGTTCAGCGACGCGTATAATTTGTCACTGATCGCCTCTTGTAAAATGTCAACTGGGATTGGATTGGCTACACCACGTATAATTAAATTCAAGGAAGGTAATGATTACAAGGATCTTGCGGCATGATAAACATCCATCTGAATGAAAATAAAGAGAGATAAGAGGAATAATACATAATATATTGAATCACGACAGATGTAGTAGTAGTAGCAGTAATAGTAGTAGTAGTAGTAGTAGTAGTAGTAGTAGTAATAGTAGTAGTAGTAGTAGTAATAGTATGTAGTAGTTAGTAGTAGTAGTAGAGTAAGTAGTAGTAGTAGTAGTAGTAGTAGTTAGTAGTAGTAGTAGTAGTAGTATAGTATAGTAGTAGTATAGTAGTAGTATAGTAGTAGTAGTAGTAGTAGTAGTTAGTAGTAGTAGTAGTAGTAGTATGTAGTAGTAGTAGCAGTAATAGTAGTAGTAATAGTAGTAGTAGTAGTAGTATGTAGTAGTAGTAATAGTATAGTAGTAGTAGTAGTAGTTGTAGTAGCAGTAATAGTAGTAGTAGTAGTAGTAGTAGTAGTAGTAGTAGTAGTAGTAGTAGTAAGTAGTAGTAGTAATAGCAGTAATAGTAGTAGTAGTAGTAGTAATAGTAGTAGTAGTAGTAGTAGTAGTAGTAGTAGTAGTAGTAATAGTAGTAGTAGTAGTAGTAGTAGTAATAGTAATAGTAGTAGTAGTAGTAGTAGCAGTAGTAGTAGTAGTAGTAGTAGTAGTAGTAGTAGTAGTAGTAGTAGTAGTAGTAGTAGTAGTAATAGTAGTAGTAGTAGTAAAAGTGGTACTAGAAGTAGTGAGGGGAGAGGGGGGAGGGGGGGGGAACTCATCATCATCATCAGCAGCAACAACAACAACAAAAACGAAAAAAAAAAATCAAATATGGAATGTTTCGGGTTCAAACCCATCCTTGAACCATCAACAAAACCAATTAAAACCGCAATACTCCACGTAAATCCTAGAACCATTAAGACTGGATAAATGGTTTCCAAATGTCCGGTCTTGACAACCGATGGGGAAACGTAAACAGATTGAGTCTGAGGTTGCTATATCAATTTTAGTTCAATACTAGAATATAGAGAAAATGGAAGATGACAACATGGCTCATGTCAACATTTATACTGTTGATGATAGAACATGAATATTCAGCATTCCAATTAACCAGTCAACTGTGGTACTCTGGAAAGATAACTATTTATAATTTTGGCCAGAAAACTCGTCCTTCAAATATCGATCAATTTATACGACCCTGATCTTGGGAAAACCTTTCAAATCGGGGAGCCTGTTTTGTTTTGTTTTGTTTTGTTTTTGCCATAATGAGGTCATTTTAATGGATCGATATTTAAAGGATGAATTTTCTGGCCAAATTTTAAAAAACGTGTCTTTCCAGAGTACGGTAGTTAGCTGGTTCAAACCGACCCGAACCATACGACCAATTTGGTTTCACCTTTCATCGCGCACCCTGTGGGTGAGAAACAGTCGATACAGATAATAACTTCACGATAAGAATTTTGTATTTTTACATTATCTTCTCCAATTCACAATTGACCTTTCCGCTGTGATACCGCAATTTAAATAATAAATTTTATGAAATGTACATGAAAGTAGTTTTTCAGAGCCTTCCATGAAACAGCGAGCCGATGTGTTTTGCTCCAAATCGAAAATAAAGTGAGTGGAGCAGGTAATTATGTTGATAATGACAAGACATATAAGAAGAAGATAAGAGACAGAAGACAAAAGAGTATGAAAAATTTTGTGGAATTGAAATCTAACCAGGGACTGGAAGTCACAGTTTTTTATGTCCTTTGGTAAACAAGGTATTATTTCGCAGAAAAACATTTCGCCACATTTAACTTGGAGCAAGCTATCAAATCATTATGTCGTTGGATAGTTAGAGTATTCAGGAAAAAAGAATTCTCTCAAAGGATTGGATCTAGATTCGTTTGCTTTTAAGTCAAGAACGCTTTCAATTGAGCTATCTGGACTTTCAAAAAATATGAAATTTCAACTGCATAACGATGTTTACTTAATTCAATGGTTGGCGGTCCTGGATCACTATCATCATTTGTAAACAATTGACAAAATTGATCGATAATACACATCACAATAACAACCCATCCGCCGTCCTCCCAGGAAATCTGGAAGATTCAATTACAGAGAGTTATAGAGAGATTATCAAGGCATTGAATATTCTAAAGAAAATTACAAAAGCATATAGATCGAGAGGTAGATTCTCGTAATATGGAGCTTTTTTATATAGAGCAATATCCACTAAACGTGTTCAAAGCGCTTTACAGGGGTCCCTGACCAACAGCAACACTTAACATGTAGGACGAGACATGACGCCTGTTAGGCGATATTACAATTTTTTTCGGACAGAGACAACGCTGTTGACGGCCAGGTACTCATTTTACACCTGAGTACGATGAGAGAATGTGAGCCTTTTCCAAGGACTCAACTATGCGCCGAGAGAGGCTCGAACCCAGGATCTTCCGATCCGAAAGCGAGTGTCATACCACAAGACCACATAGCGGCACAAATAATAAAGGAGTAAAGTAGAAATACGTTACTTAAAGATAAAGGTGAGAAACTATGCAAATCGACAAAGATGAGAAAAAATGCGGAATGATACTGACTTTTTAAAATAACGCAACTTATTTATTTATCGTTTTGAGCTTAAAAACTTAACTTCAAATTTCAAATGGTTTTAAGATGACGGGTCCCGATAAGGGCAGTCTAGCTTTACATGTAAAGGGTCCGAGATCGATTATAGGTGAAGTCAAGGGTTTTTTTCCAGACCCCCCCCCCCTGTCAAACCCAGCAGTGATTGGGTAGGTGGGTATCTTAGGTCTCGTTGAAAGTACTTTGCCATAGACTAGCGTCCTATCCAAAGGATAGCAAAGTAATTGCCATTTGTCAGTTTCATGCTACAGAAATCAGAATTAAGTCCTACTCTGAAGGACAACTCAGGTTGACGCCCAAATTCCAAAATGTGGCCAAACGCCTGTAAACGTATTACGTTCAGTTGATTTGGATGCAAAGAATTTAAAATGCAAAGAAGCAATATATAATACGTTGTCTTAAGATAACAAAAGCTTACACTTGAAATCTTTTGTCATTGTTGATCATAATCTGAAAAAAATTTTTTTTTTCTCTTTTACATCAGGCTCACACCAACAATAATAACGTTTTGAGATGATAAGTACAATTGTCAACAAAAAATCCCAAGTTTGAATGATGACGGTAAAAACTCATATAGAAAATTTTTTATCCACTAAACGTGTTCCAAGCGCTTTACAACTGCAACAGTTAATATGAAGGATGAGACACGACACAGGCTAGATGATATTATAATATATTTTTTTCGACAAAGACTTTGCTGCTAATGACCTGGTACTCATTATATATGTGAGTTAGCTGAGATAATGTGAATATAGAGCCTTTTCCCAATGACTCAAATATGCACCCCATCATTGAAATCATATCATCATTCATCATCATCATCATCATCATCATCATCATCATCATCATCATCATCATCGCGACCATCGCAACCACTACCAATAATTATTATAAAAATTAATCAAAGGCGGAACACCATTTTCAGCCACCACCAAGAGAAATGTGAGATTGCAAGAGAAAGCTCCCTATTCCACATTACTTTCTGTTGTGATACTTGGTTTTTGTGAATTTCGATCCATCCTGCACTCTAGCCGTGTTCCGTTCCCAACTAGAGCCGAAATAGTTATAATAATAATAATAGTAATAATAATAAAAATCCCTGCCTCGTTTATTCCATTTCAAACTCACTCTTTCTCCTGCCTTGTTCCAGACATCCCTCTTCAACCCCCCCCCCCCCCCCAATATCCCCAATTCCAAAGTTCCCTCTTCCTCTCGCTCCTCACCCCGAGTCCCATTATCATCTACTTCTAACCTCTCCACCTTCTCCATCCCGCCTCCCCTCCCCTCTGTTTTTCATTTCACTCATCTAACCTCCTCGTCCACACAAACCAGCCTCACTCCTTAGCCCCCCACACCCTACCCCCCCCCCCCCCCCCCTACGCGCACTCACACTACCGCTCTTCTTCCCCCCCCCCCTCCCTCCCCTCCAACAGCACACTCCTCCACTTTATTACCCTACCCCTACCCCATCTCTCCTCTTTCCTCTACCCACAAATCAATCACCCCCACCCCCCTTCATCTCATCACACCAAGCGCCCCTTCAATCTCATACCTGCTCAGGTGCTCACAATAATGGACGCCCGGTCTCTCCTGTCACACGTTTCCATGGCAACGGACTCGATACGCTAAGCTCTTGTGTCCCCCTGGCGAGGGGAAAATAACCCCTTTTGCTTCCTTCCATTACCTCCTTCCCCCAAACTCTGTTTTTCCTCTTCTCCCCCTTGTTCCGTTACGAGCTCACGAAACAAACTCACTCATTTACTCACTCATTCTTGAACTCTTCCATTCACTCACACACACACACACAAACACACACACACACACACACAAATACACACACGCAAAGATGTTCAGGTAGAAATACACAAACAGATAAACACCCTTCCACCTTCATTGCCGATTTCTATCTTTTGGCACCGCCCATTTTTTTTTTTTTTATTTATTGTCAATAGAGATCCTAGACTTGGTCCTGACAATCTAAGAGTGGGCCTGCCTTTATGCCTTTGTCTCTTCTTGTCAGCAACATTTTCATCTCGAAAAATAAAATAAAAATCTAGAAAGAATTCTTTTTTTTTTTTTTCTTCTTCTTTTCTTTACATGATTGCTACAAGAGTTAAAAATGAATATTGAAAAACATGACCTTCAAATGCGATCCCCTTACAAAGCAATTGCATTTACACATGAACAGTGTGCTGGTAATCCTGGGATTTATAGCTCCTGACAGAATATACGTACGTATGTATCTCGAATGGTTTGAACGAAAAGGGCAAACTGACAAAAGGTGATGACGATGAGGTGGATGATTATGATGATGAGCGTGATGATGGTGATGATGATGATGATGATGATGATGATGATGATGATGATGATGATGATGATGACGAAGACCACCACTGGTGG
>NC_088360.1:8718045-8723045 GCF_034508935.2 Berghia stephanieae | reverse complement strand
CTTCATGAGGGTGTTTGATTATAGTATATTTCTCTTCCAGGCATAAGCTACATTGTTTTGATGTTGGTGTGTATCCTGTTGCTTTAGATAAAATTTTCCATGAAATGTTGTGGTCTAGTTTGTTGTCTTTTAATTTCCAAATATGTTCGCTGAGTTTTGTGGATGTTTTTTTGTTAGTGTTTCTAAATGTTGAGGTGTGGAGGTTGTATCTTGTTTTGAAATTATTTTCTGTTAGTCCTACATATTTTTCTTGCTTGTTTGTTTTAGTTTCTGTGACTGTGGCTTGGTAAATTAAACTTGATTCTAAGCATTGTTTGTTTAGCGGGCAATGTTCTTTATTTCTGCAGTTGCATTTTCTGGTGGGTGGGTTTTGCTCTTGTCGGTGGTTTATTAATATTTTTTTGTTGTGGCTTGAAATTATTTGTTCTATGTTGCGCATACACGAGTAGCTTATTTTTATGGTATTCCTGTTGATAATTTTATGTAGCTTGTGGTTTTTTGGAAAGTGTGTATCAATTAATTTCAGGAACTGCTGTCCTATGTTTGTGCTGACGTTTTTGTCGAAAGGTGGGCTGAACCAAGTTATGTGTCGTTTTCTTGTTTTACGTTCTTCACTTGTGTGTTGGGGTTTACATGAGAGGGAGGCGTCTGTGTATTCAAATGGTGTGTTGTATCCGCTTTTTGTGAGTGCTTCTTTGTAGGGGGTGGCTGCGACGTTGAATATCTCTCTGTTTTCCGAAAGTTTGCTCACCCTCAGTGCTATGTTTTTTGGTATGTTTTCAATGACGGGACGGGGTGGTTGCTGTTTTTATTAATGTAGCGAATGGTGTTGTTTGGTTTTCTGAACGGTTGGAATGAATTGGATTTTATGTCGAATGTGATGTCGAGGAAGTCAACTGTTTTTATGTTTGCTTCTATCGTGATTTTCAAATTGTTGTTTTGGAATATTTTACAGATTTGTTTTTTGATGTTTTCGTTCGCTCTTGGTCGTCTGTTGGTTATAGCGAGTCCGTCATCTCTATAGAGGCCGATGTATGTGTGTGTATGTTGCAGTTGTGACAGGATGTAGAGTCCGACCAGTTCGCATGTTTCAGCACCGTCGAACGAACCCATTGTTACGTCGAAATCATTATGTCGCTTTGTCCACGGCGTGTTGTCATAGTATAGTGTGCTGTGCTTGGTGTGTTTGATGATGTGTTTTTCCTCTTCTGTGATGTTGGTATATTTTGCTGCGAATTCCAATGCTTTGTATAGTAAGTCTGGAGTGATGGAGGGGTAAAAATCGCAAATGTCGAAAGAGATGAAGGTGCAACTTTCTTTGTTTTGGATATTTTTAAACCATTCAATGACTTCATCTGTGTTTTTCCACTGGTTGAATTTAGTTGCTTCTTTGACGTTTATTTATTTTTTCTAATATCTTTTTGCTGATTTTTCCAATTTCAGATTTGTATGGATTTATTAGTCTACATTTTGGATTATTTTTGAAGTCAGGCTTGTGATCTTTTAATGTGATGAACGCTTCTCTTCTTGGTGCTATAGTGCTATATCGATTCGATCGCTAAGGTCAAGTCTGTTCGCTATATTCTTATCTTCTTTTGTGATCTCTTCGGTTCTATGTGTTCTGTCTTTCTTATAGTCTTTGTTGATTTGTTTGTGTGTCATTTTATCATATTCCTCAGATGTCATTTTGTAATAGTTGTTGGATTTGTCGGACTCTACATCCTGTCACAACTGCAACATACACACACATACATCGGCCTCTATAGAGATGACGGACTCGCTATAACCAACAGACGACCAAGAGCGAACGAAAACATCAAAAAACGAATCTGTAAAATATTCCAAAACAACAATTTGAAAATCACGATAGAAGAAAACAAAAAAAACAGTTGACTTCCTCGACATCACATTCGATATAAAATCCAATTCATTCCAACCGTTCAGAAAACCAAACAACACCATTAGCTACATTAATAAAAACAGCAACCACCCCCGTCCCGTCATTGAAAACATACCAAAAAACATAGCACTGAGGGTGAGCAAACTTTCGGAAAACAGAGAGATATTCAACGTCGCAGCCACCCCCTACAAAGAAGCACTCACAAAAAGCGGATACAACACACCATTTGAATACACAGACGCCTCCCTCTCATGTAAACCCCAACACACAAGTGAAGAACGTAAAACAAGAAAACGACACATAACTTGGTTCAACCCACCTTTCGACAAAAACGTCAGCACAAACATAGGACAGCAGTTCCTGAAATTAATTGATACACACTTTCCAAAAAACCACAAGCTACATAAAATTATCAACAGGAATACCATAAAAATAAGCTACTCGTGTATGCGCAACATAGAACAAATAATTTCAAGCCACAACAAAAAAATATTAATAAACCACCGACAAGAGCAAAACCCACCCACCAGAAAATGCAACTGCAGAAATAAAGAACATTGCCCGCTAAACAAACAATGCTTAGAATCAAGTTTAATTTACCAAGCCACAGTCACAGAAACTAAAACAAACAAGCAAGAAAAATATGTAGGACTAACAGAAAATAATTTCAAAACAAGATACAACCTCCACACCTCAACATTTAGAAACACTAACAGAAAAACATCCACAAAACTCAGCGAACATATTTGGAAATTAAAAGACAACAAACTAGACCACAACATTTCATGGAAAATTTTATCTAAAGCAACAGGATACACACCAACATCAAAACAATGTAGCTTATGCCTGGAAGAGAAATATACTATAATCAAACACCCTCATGAAGCCACACTCAACATGAAAAGTGAGATGTACGGAAAGTGTCCCCATCGGCGTAAATTCTTGTTAAGCAACTTTAAACCGGAACATATATATATATATATATATATATATATTTGTGTGTGTGTATGTCTGTGTGTGTGTGTGTGTGTGTGTGTGTAGTCTGCTTAGCATGAAATTTGAGAATATATAATGAAACATTCAGTCTGTTTACGCGGGTTCAATTCTCGGACAGAGACAACACTGCTTTCAGTGACGCATCTACACCAAACGTCCATCTCCGATATGACAATGAAAACATTTCGTGAGTTAAATGCTTTTCCTAAGACACCAAGAGCTTCAACAAGGCATGCGAGAGAGCCCTTCGCACGGTAGTGAGTCATTAGCTTTAGATCAGACTGTGTGGTGTTGGACATTCTATTCCATGATGACCTTAGAGATTTAGAGTCTCTATCCCAGAATTAGAGTTTCTTTGTGTACGCTCTTTAACACGGGATATGGCCGCTTAAAAAAATAAGTAAAATTGAATTGAAAGGTACCTCTCTACCTTAGACATTTTTTTTGTTTAAAGGAACCCGTCGAATTCAAAATTAAATGAAACCAACAACGACATAACATCATCTTTACGCAAGAAACGTTTACTTTATAATATATCAATGAACTGATAAGATCCTCCTTTTCCTCCCAGCAATGATGTGTAGCCGGGTAGCTGTAAGTACTTTTATTATCCAAAAAATTGCTAATGGCCGTTTCACGCGGTAGAAACTGGGGTAAATTCTGGGGCCATAAAAAGAATAACAAAAAAACGAGCTTTTATATAGCGCAATATCCAATAAACGTGCTCAAAGTGCTTTACAAAGGGTCCTTGACCAACAGCAACAAGTAACATGTAGAACAAGACATAACGCCTGTTAGGTGATATTACATTTTTTTTTTGACAGAGACAAAGCTGTCAACGGCCAGGCACTCATTTTACACTCGAGTGCGGTGAGAGAATGTGAGTAAATAGCCTTTTCCAAGGACTCAACTATGCGCCGAACGAGGCTCGAACCCTGGACCTTCCGATCCGAAAACTAGACCACATAACCTCACATACGGATGATGGCTCTAAAGGACTACAACTCTAAGATCCTCAACAAAAGGAGACTGTCTCATAAAAGAGATTTCTAACAAAATTAGGAATTTTTGACAAGTTGGAGGTTACCATAATCTTTCAGGCAATAAATGAAATTAACATTTTTTATGGTCAAAAAGAGATAAATTTCTGTACGTGTACAGTAGAGAATCGCTTTGAACACTGCGACCTGATATCGTGGCTGATTGACGAAAAAGTCATCGAGCTGTACTGACTCGATTGATTTCCACATTTACCCCTTTGTAGCCCGAATTCGAATTTACTCTGAACTGACAGCATAACATCTTGTCGTTTTCTCTGCCCCCCCCCCCTATCCCTTTAAAAAAAACGAAAAAAAAACAAAAAACAAAAACAGACACCTTAAAAAAAAACAAACAAAAAAAACAAGGGAGGAAGCGATGCCACGCAGGAATAACATTGCTGTTACTTAATCTCTCAGTGAAAACGGTTCAGTTTATTAATGACCAGATAAAAAAAAAAAAGTGAGTGAAGTCTTGATCTTGGTTACAAGAAAAAAAAGGCTTGCCGTAGAAACGAAGGGTTGCTAAAAAGCTTTTTGAACTCAAATAACACATCGCCTAAATTAAGCGATCACTCGATTGAATATGGGAATATGTTTGCCGAAATAAAAACAAAAAGCAACAAAAAATAAAACCCTTAAAAGTTTAAACAAATTGGAACAAATTTTTAACGTTCCTTAGGATCCAGTTCTAGGCTGTGATTGGATAATATAATTTTGTGGTGGGCTAGTCTTTTCTACTTCTATCTATTTATATCGTATTTATCTGTATTTGTATATAATACGCTTTATAAAACAAACGGTACATCTGAATTTATTGAGCTTTTCTTGAGATTTTATAAAGCGCAATACCCACTAAACGGGTTCAAAGCATTTTACAAAAGGTTCCTGACCAACAGCAACACGTAACAAGTAGAACAATGCATGACGCCTGTTAGGCGATATTACAATTTATTTTCTTACACAGTCAACGGCCAGGTACTCATTTTACACCTTAGTATGGTGAGAGAATGTGAGTAAAGAGCCTTTTCCAAGAACTCAACTATGCGCCGAGCGAGGCTCGAACC
>NC_088360.1:8703045-8708045 GCF_034508935.2 Berghia stephanieae | reverse complement strand
CGTCCTTCAAATATCGATCGGTTTGACTGATCCGCAATCTTGAATAAAACTCAAACCTGGGACCTTCGCAGATTTGACACTATTTGCCAACCTTAGGGCCATTGAAATTTATCGATATTTGAAGGACGAGTTTTCTGGCCAACTTTTTAAATACATGTTTTTCCACAGTTAACTGGTTATTTTTTTACAAATATTATTAAGACGGAATGCAGGATCGGTACTAGGATAGTACTAGGACGACCAAACAATTTCATTTGGAAACAAAACACTACACCGTTCCCGGACTGTGAGTCAAACTCTAATCTAGCTGAGAGTTTTGCGACCTCCTTCAACTCTAATTGAGCTTTTATATAGCGCAATATCCACTTAACGTGCTCAAAGCGCTTTACAAGGGGTCCCTGGTCAACAGCAACATTTAGCATGTAGGACGAGACATGACGCCTGTTAGGCGATATTACAATTTTTCGGACAAAGACAACGCTGTTAACGGCCAGGTACTCATTTTACACCTGAGTACGGTGAGAGAATGTGAGTAAAGAGTCTTTTCCAAGGACTCAACTATGCGTCGAGCGAGGCTCGAACCCAGGACCTTCCGATCCGAAAGCTAGTGTCATACCACTTGACCGCATAGCCGAACTCTACATTTTAAATATGAGGAAAGAGATGGACTCTGCAACTATACAAAAAAGGGTATAGAAGAAGAAGTTTGACAAATTGTGATGAACAGTCCAGCAAAATTTTGTGAATTAGATCCAATTCCGACATGATTATTTAAAGAACAAATGGATGTTTTATTACTATCAGTAACCAGTATTATCAATGATTGTCTCAGTTCAGGCATAGTTCCTGATGCTTTTTAAAAAGCCACTGTAAAACATCTTTTAAATAAAAGTGGTCTAGACAAAAAGGATTTCAAATATTACAGAGCTGTATCAAATATTTCTTTCTTCTCAAAAGTCTTGAAAAGACTTTTAAAACGCTTGAGTATTCATAATCTTAGCGAACCTCTCCTATCTGCTTATAAGGCCTTTCATAGTACTGAAACTGCTCTAATCAAAATCAACACCGACATTCTTAACGCCATTGACAAAAATAATGTATGTCTTATACATCTCTCCGCAGCTTTTGACACCATAGATCATGGTGTACTCCTGAATAGGTTAAACATGACGTTTGGCATAGTGGGAAAGGCTGACTTCTTACGCAACAGACAGCAGGTAGTACAAATAAATAAAACAGCGTCTCATGACTAACCTTTAAAATTTGGTGTACCTCAGGGAGCAGTCCTTGGACCTGTGCCCTTTAATATACATACAGCCAATGTCTGAAGTTTTCGTAAAATTATCATATCTTTCCATCTTTATGCAGATGACACCCATTTGTACAAATTCGACACACCAAAAAATATCCTTCTTTTCATTACATGTATGGAGGACTGTGTTAGAGATGTAAAGTGTTGGATGGAATCAAACAAATTGAAGTTAAGTGATGAAAAGACGGAATTGGTGTATGTGAAAATACCAATGGAAAAAATAAAGTTTTTTCAACAGTCAGTCTGAATATTAATGGATGTCCGATGCAGTCCTCTTTATGTGTTAAAAACATTGGTGTCTTTTTTTTTATAACGATGAATCCATGCAGACACAAATCGATAACCTTTGTAAAATTTTTAATATTTACCTAAAGAAAATTGCCACAATCAGAGATTATTTTACTGTTGGGGTCGCCAGTCAGCTTGATACCCCTCTTATTTTATCACGTATTGATTACTGCAATTCCCTTCTTTTACACAAACAAATCAGTCCGTTGGAAAGGAGGGCATAGGGTTAATGAACAACAATGGAAGCAGACTGGCAGAATTTTGTGAAGAACACAACTTCATTATTGGTGGAACTTTCTTCCCACACAAAAACATCCACAAATTGACATGGAAATCACCAGATGGGAAAACAGAAAGTCAGATAGACCATATAATTATAAACAGAAAATGGAAGAGCAGCCTAAACGATGTCAGAGTCAGACGATTGGCAGACATTGGAAGTGACCACCATCTTGTCACAGCCAAAATCTCTACTAAATTGATGAAAACAAAAATAGCAAAACAGAAGGAGAAACGTTTCAACACAGATAAATTGAAAATCCCAGATATCCAAAACAATTTCAATATCTCAGTCAGAAACAAATTCAGTGCAATACAAGATATTACAAACATGACAATCCAAGATTTCAACCACGTCATGCAGGAAAGTGCCACTGAACACTTAGGACACAATAAATCCAATACAGAGAATTGGATATCAGCAAGGTCATGGGAGCTCATTAACCAAAGAAAATCAATCAAACTAAATCTCCTGAACGCTAAATCCCCCCGACTGAAAGAAAGGCTATCCAGTGAATACTCATTGAAGGATAAAGAAGTGAAAAAATCCACAAGGAAAGACAAAAGAGATTTTGCAGAAAATTTAGCAACTGAAGCAGAAAATGCAGCTGTAAGACACGACACACAAACACTATACAAAATCACAAAAAAGCTCTCGGGAAACAGAAGTTATGGTCAAGAGAAACCATTAAAATCCAAGATGGTAGTGTCATCACAGACGAAAAGGAGAAAATTGAAAGATGGAGAGAATATTTCGCAAACCTTCTGAACAGACCAGACCCATCTTCTTACACAGATATCCCAGAAGCAGAAAGGGACGTAGAGGTTAATCTTGGTCCAATCACTGAGCATGAGGTGCACGAGGCAATACAACAACAAAAAAATGGCAAGGCCCCAGGTATTGACAAAATCACTGCGGAAATGCTTAAAGCGAACTCGCAAGAAATGTCCAAAATTCTCAGTAAACTGTTCACCAACATTTGGGAAAAGGAAGAAATACCAGAGGATTGGCAGAAAGGCATCATCCATAAAATAGCCAAGAAAGGAGACCTAGGAAATTGTGCTAACTGGCGTGGAATCACACTCCTGTCCGTAACGAGCAAAATTTTTAATAGAATCCTTCTGAAAAGAATCTCACCTCACATTGAAAACATTCTTAGAAAAGAGCAGGCAGGGTTCAGAAAAGGGAAGTCATGTAGTGACCACATATTTACCCTGAGACAAATCCTGGAGCAAAGCATTGAATGGAACAGCCCCTCTACACCATTTTTGTCGATTTTGAAAAAGCCTTTGACAGCTTACACAGAGAGTCCCTGTGGAAAATACTCCGCCATTATGGTATACCGATGAAGATAGTCAACCTAATCAAAGCAATGTACAGCAACTACCAATGCCAAGTGATCTGTGGTAACAATTTAACAGACAGCTTTAATGTAACAACTGGTGTAAAACAAGGCTGCATACTCTCCCCGCTTCTGTTTATCCTGGCTCTAGACTGGCTCATGAAAAATACAATTGATGGTAAGAAGAGAGGCATTCGCTGGACACTGACATCTTTTCTGGAAGATATAGACTACGCAGATGATATCGCGTTAGTTTCCAGTACACACAGAGACGCCTCAGAGAAACTAAACGTACTACACAAGAACGCCTCGAAAATTGGACTGAAAATAAATTTCGATAAGACTGTGTACATTAGGGTGAATCCAAAACATGACAGTGAAATTAGGATAGATGAACATATAATTGAAGAGGTAACAGAGTTCTCCTACCTCGGATCCAAAATAACAGACGACGGAAATGCAGAACACGATATCAAGCACAGAATTCAAAAGGCAAACCAGGCTTTCGGCATGCTGAAAAACTTTTGGAAATCAAAGCAAATAATGAGAAAGACAAAGCTGAAAATATACAAGAGCAATGTTTTAAGTGTACTGCTTTATGGAAGTGAAAGCTGGAAAATGACATCCTCCTTAATACAGAAACTAGAAGCCTTTCAGAACAAGTGTTTAAAAAGAATTTTTAATTTATTTTGGCCTACAAAAATAAGAACAGTGGATCTATTAAAGAAAGCTGACTGCACTAGCATTGATAGCCAAATAAAAAGAAGAAGATGGCGTTGGCTGGGTCATGTGGCCAGAATGGAAAAAGGGTCACTTCCCAAGACAGCCTTGTACTGGACAGCAGATGGGAAGAAAAAGCGGGGAAGACCCAAAGAAACCTGGCGAAGGACGATGGAGAAAGAATTAAAGGAAGCAGGCCTGACCTGGAATACAGCCACCGCAAAAGCAGCCGATCGCAAAAAATGGAGATGTCTGGTGGATGCCCTATGTGCCTCAAGGCCCGAAGAGGATTAAGTAGTAAAGTTAACTCTAATTGAGCTTTTATATAGCGCAATATCCACTTAACGTGCTCAAAGCGCTTTACAAGGGGTCCCTGGTCAACAGCAACATTTAGCATGTAGGACGAGACATGACGCCTGTTAGGCGATATTACAATTTTTCGGACAAAGACAACGCTGTTAACGGCCAGGTACTCATTTTACACCTGAGTACGGTGAGAGAATGTGAGTAAAGAGTCTTTTCCAAGGACTCAACTATGCGTCGAGCGAGGCTCGAACCCAGGACCTTCCGATCCGAAAGCTAGTGTCATACCACTTGACCACATAGCCGAACTCTACATTTTAAATATGAGGAAAGAGATGGACTCTGCAACTATACAAAAAAGGGTATAGAAGAAGAAGTTTGACAAATTGTGATGAACAGTCCAGCAAAATTTTGTGAATTAGATCCAATTCCGACATGATTATTTAAAGAACAAATGGATGTTTTATTACTATCAGTAACCAGTATTATCAATGATTGTCTCAGTTCAGGCATAGTTCCTGATGCTTTTTAAAAAGCCACTGTAAAACATCTTTTAAATAAAAGTGGTCTAGACAAAAAGGATTTCAAATATTACAGAGCTGTATCAAATATTTCTTTCTTCTCAAAAGTCTTGAAAAGACTTTTAAAACGCTTGAGTATTCATAATCTTAGCGAACCTCTCCTATCTGCTTATAAGGCCTTTCATAGTACTGAAACTGCTCTAATCAAAATCAACACCGACATTCTTAACGCCA
>NC_088360.1:8678045-8698045 GCF_034508935.2 Berghia stephanieae | reverse complement strand
AAGATGACAAAATGTAACCAATTTTCTGCTCATCGCTCCTGATTTATGGGGACGGTCAACGGTTTTAAACACAAACGAGGACTAAGGCGATTTGCTATGGCCAAGCGCTTGGAAGGGCATTATAATATGGTTAATTAAATAACACAGGCTTTAAAAAGACTTTCTCATACCTTCCTTACGTTTATGGAAAGAAAAGAATGGAATTAAGGGATGTGTCTTACCTGCCGTAAAAGGGGCATATAGTAAAGAACTGATGATTGTAACTCATTAATCTTCAACTATTTATTTGAATTTATTTATCTAGTTATTTTTTTTTTTGGGGTGGGGGGGGGGGGGGAAGCTATGGGTTATCTTGATATGTGCTCTAAAAAAATGAGAGTTTTTATATAGCGCAATATCCACTCGAAGTCTCTAAGCGCTTTACAGGGGGTCCCAGGTCAACAGCAACACTTAACATGTAGAACGAGACCTGACGCCTGTTGGGCGATATTGCATTTTTTTCCGGACGGGCCAACGCTGTTAACGGCCAGGTACTCATTTTACACCTGAGTACTCAACTATGCGCCGCTCGGGACTCGAACCTAAGACCTTCCGATCTAAAAGCGAGTTTCATACCTTAAGACCACATAGCCGCACTAAACGGTATTATGTCGGAATGAAAGGGATCCTGTCTGAAAAGTGAATTGTGCGGATATGTGGTCTTGTGGTACGAAACTCGCTTTCGGATCGAAAGGTCCTGGGTTCGAGCCTCGCTCGGCGCATAGTTGGGTCTTTGGAAAGGCTCTTATTCACATTTTCTCACCGTACTCAGGTATAAAATGAGTACCTGGCCGTTAACAGCGTTGTCTCTGTCTGAAAAAATTGTAATATCGCCTAACGGTCGTCATGTCTCGTCCTACATGTTAAGTGTTGTCAGGGACCATTTGTAAAGCGCGTTGAGCACGTTTAGGATATTGCGCTATATAAAAGCTCAACTTTTTAAAAGAATGTTTTTGATAAGAAAAACAAATTTTGAGGGTTGTCCAAGGTAAGAAATTATATTGATTCTCTACCATACACAAAGTTTCATATTGTTTGTGGCGATAAAAAAAAATTGTTCCTGCACCTGGTTCATCCCGGAATAGTAATAACCTTTAGAGACGATGGGTATTCATAGTCTTTCATGAGGTAATAGAGTTTATCTCCGTTTCTATAGCGTGAAATGAACAATAGCAACTGCTTGCTACCCTATGGATAGGACGCTAGTTTATCGCAAAGTACTTTCCGCCAGTTATAAAATATCCACATATCCATTCACTGCTGAGTGGACATGGGGGGGTGTGTGTGGGGGGGGGGAGATCAGAAAAAAAAATCTAGGATTCACCCTCTACCGAACATGATCTCTTTGCGTGTGAAGCGAGCGCTTTAACAACTGAGCTACCGGGATCCCCCAGACGTGTAAGCCACCGCATCAATCTTCTTGTATTGTACCAGAATGAACTTGACGGAAGTCTACATGATCAGACTAAGGAAATCTAAGTTATTTCAGGTTTAAGAAACAAAGCCAGTTTCCTTAAACAGTGAATTCCTGTAGTCTGGGAAAAGTCGTATTCAAAATAAATATGTCCAGAAAATTCGTCCATAAAATATCGATCGATTTAAATGACCTTCACCTTGGCAAAAACTCTCAAAACTGGGACCTCGCGAACAATAGCATTATCTTCATACGCAAAGTGGCCGGGTTTGATGCCGGGTGTATTCAAGATCTTTTTCTTTTTTTTTTCTAACTCCTGTCCACCCAACAGTGACTGGATAGCTTGGTCTCTTAGATCTGGAAGGAAGTTTGTTGTGATTACCGAAGATTAGCAAAGTAACTGCTATTGCCCGTTTTATGCTATAGAAATCAGGAAAAATCGACTCAAAGGGCCTAATAGTTCTGTCGGACTATCTATTTTATCTTTATTGTACAACAATTAAGCATTTCTCTCTAATGGATAATTCCGCAATAAGTCGGATAATACTTTTCTGGCCATTCTATCTATCCAGCAGTTAAAATAGGAACACAGATCTAACATCAAATCTAGAGAAAGTACTCCGAGATAAATTAGCTTTTCATTCAAAATTGAGCAAGCAAGCCTGAATTGTTCCTGTTCGTTCACGCCTCTGAAACCGGCATAAAGTTCAGTCCCAATCGCCTCTAAGATAAATGGACAGTTAGTGAATTGTAAACAAATGTAAGGCGATTTGGTATGGTCAGTGCATTGAAGGGGCGATGCGTTAATTTATAAACTTAATGCTTAAGCACTGTTCTGAAATATCTCTCTCTCTCTCTCTCTCTCTCTCTCTCTCTCTCTCTCTCTCTTTCTCTCTCTATAACATATCTATCTATCTATCTGTTCATCTATACGTCGACATATCCTTCAATCCAGTTGTCTCTCAATTATTAATCTATTAATCTATCTATCTATCTGTCTATCTATCTATCTATCTATCTATCTATCTATCTATCTATCTATCTATCTATCTATCTATCTATCTATCTCTCTCTCTATATATATATATATATATATATATATATATATATGTCTATCTATCTCTACATATCAATCTTTTATCAATCTATCGATATATTAATCTATCCATCCATTTTTTCCTACTCATCTGCATATATATATATATATATATATATATATATATATATATATCTGAATATCACAGGAGTCATTACATTAACCATTAAACGGGAGACAAACATGAAAATACAAACGGGCCCCCATTCCCTAATCATAATTTATTATTTATTCCAATCTGATCTCTGGCGAGACAACAGCAGCACCACACGACCAGAAAACGATGACAAAATCGCTTCGCTGTCTCGAATCGGAAGGCGGAAAGTCGGAGAGAGGGAGAGAGAGCAAAGTGCAAGGGAGAGAACTGACTTAATTTTTACAGCAAGTACTGCCATCAATCTTTTTAACTAATCGATTTATCATGAGCTGTATCCAGGATATCCATGCCATATGGATGACTTTTAATCCACAATACATTGCAAATATTTATTAATAAGCTTGATTTTATTCATTTATTTTTTTTCAGGTTTTAGAAACTTAATGAACGGAGGACAACATTTTCTGATAATAACACCACGACTAATAAAACAATTCGATGCCGTGTCGTCAGGATCTCGAGCAATGAGTGTAACCACCACATACATCTTTGTCGCCAACTATTTAATCACACTTAGAGACGCCATGAAAAGAATTCAAGCGTACCACCTTGGCGCTATTGACCCCTGAAAGAATCAAAGACCGAGTATTGATTGCTACCCCCTACACACATTATCTTAAGCGACAACAATGCCGTTTTTCATCGGAAATTCAGACGAATTGATTTTATATTCCACCTTTTGCCTCTGTTCTCGTCTCATGTCATCATTATTTTCAAAAAGAGCTGTCAGGGGGAAAAAAATAGGCAAATATGGTTGGGTATAAAACGTTTGACGTTAGGCACAATTATGACCAGTCGTCGTAAAACAGTGTTTTGTCGGAATGAACCAGGTGTTAAAAAAAGTGGATTTAAAGTAGAAATACTCAGAAATTTTTGAAACTTTAGTTTTCGCCACCTTTAAAAACCATATTCATTGGCGTTGTAATCTAAAGAAGGAACGAAATTGACCTCACTAAGCTCTTTGTTATTTGTTTATCCGGCCGTTTTTATGAGTAGTTCTCACTAAATGGCATTATTCAGACTATCCAGGAATTTATGTTACACATAGTTTATGTGTTGTTACGTTATATCCCGCTGGCGAATGTTATGAGTTTTTTTAACTAAACGCATAGCATCAATAGGCCGAAGGTTTTAGTCCCATTAAAGGTGGTGGATTTAAACTAGATAGAAACAATCAGAAATTTGAATTATTTTTTTTTCTTAACTTTAAAAAACCTATCCATTGTCCTTGAGATATGTAGGCCGAAGGTTCAAGTCCCGCTGTAGGCGTTGAAAAGTCTTCTTTTTTTAATGGCAATCTTCTGACGATTTCTCACAATACTCAGGTGTACAATGAGTACCAAGCCAGAATCAGCGTTGTCTATAAAGAGAGGAAAACATCATGACAGCGCCTTACGTAGTCTCTTCCTATGTTTAGTGTTGCTGTTCTGTTACCCCCCCCCCCCTCCCCTCTCCCTGTCGCCCCTCCCCTCTCCCTGTCGCCCCCCCTCCCCTCTCCCTGCCGCCCCCCACCCGACCCCCACCCCCAAACTGCAAAGCACTTAACTCTCTCCTTACCAGCCATTTTCTGCAATTTTCCCCAAAACTTCACACCCAACTAATACAAAAATAGATTTTTCTTCACTCTAACATAATAGCAGTAAAGTTCTTGCAATAAATAATTTTTCTCTACAACACACTGTTCATTTGCATTAAATTTCATGATGTACAAAAGAAATTTGAATAAGAAAAATGTTGGTTGTATCGTAACGAATGTGACGATTTTCCTATGATTGGTAAGGAGAGGGTTAAAGAATATTCAGTGAACGTTGCTCTATGCTCATTTTTCGAAAGACGTGCATGCATACTATACTGAGTGTTTCAAAGGACAGGTCAGTCCGATTACTGTGAAGAGAGGTTGAGTACTGAATTTATGGATACTGATGTTGTAAGGGCTTGGAGGGGCGTGGGCAGTTGTCTGTCCAGCGGGATTAAAGCTGTAGATCTGGATTTAATGATGGGCGGGGGCTGAAATTCCTCAAGTACTAAAGAACACGGGCTTATTGTGCTGTACTCTTGAGAAGAAATAAAAACAACGCATATCTATTTAAAATTTTGGCCAGAAAACTAGTCCTTCAAATATCGATCGATTAAAATGACTCTTGTCTTGGCAAAAGATCGCAAATTTGGGACTTCGCGAAGTCCTAGTTTTGAGATCTTTTGACAATATGAGAGTCATTTACATCAATCAGTATTTGAAGGACGAGTTTTCTGGCCAAAATATTAAATACGTGTTGTTGTCGTTTTTAGAGTACGGTAGTATTATGCAAAGACAAACCAATAAATATACTGAGAGAGAAAAATGGACTAACTATCCGGCTAGCAAAGAGAAAGATAATGTAGGAAGTAGGGAACAATAGTGTGACGTCGAAATACTGGTTCCAATCTCATTTGAAGTGTGAAACTAGTCCTCCCGAGGACTTGATGCATAAATTATGTAAGTGATCTTCTGGCTTCAGAGTAATGGCATCTTATTTTCTAGCCTAAATTATTAATGATGGTCGTCAATAGAGACTATCCATCCTCGCCCCTCTACGCCCAGAAAACATCCAGCTATTAAAACTATTATGCCAAATTATGATCCTATATATAAGATATTCATAGTTACACACGTTCAATGAGTTTTGAACCGGAAGATACAAGGTCGTGTGACGTCACGACTTCTGCTTCCCATTAAAGGTTTACTGACCAAATGTTACGTCAAAATACAAGTCGACCATTCCGAAAAAGAAAACAAATCGTAAATTGATTGGCGGTTGCTGTTAATATTTTACCTAACAGCATAGCATAAATCGCTAGTTTTTAAACTTAAACGCGTACCATTGATGATAATACCGTGAAATTTGCTGAGTTGAGCACTAACTGCCATTGTTTACATTCAGACGACTGTCCGAGGGGCGTGGCTATGTTCCCTTCAACGAGGTATCTATACTTACGGAGAAATAAAACAAGAGGACACTTTGAGAGTAAAGGCCAAAAATGCCTAAGCGAGCCAGTCGAAATATAAATTGATGCTATGCGTTTAGGAAAAATACTCACAACATTCATCAGCCGGGTATAACGTGCCAACACACAAAACTATGTGTAACCTTATGTTTATGGTCAAAAATAACAAAAAGCTGAGTGCAATTAAATTCGTTCCATTTTTAAGAAGTGAAAATGGCTCTTAATATGAAACTAATCACATATTTTAAGTTACAAATGTGACCATAACGTGGTATGTTTGTGTTTTGTTTAACGTTAGAAGCTATGTCTACTCCATATACTATATTCGTTACAGTTTGTCAGCAGTTTGTAAAATCGTACTGATACTTAATGGATACATAAGAGGGAGAAAGAGCGACAGAGCTGTGCGGGGAGACTCAGAGCTGACAGATAAAGAGAGGAGGAAGACGAGAAAGACTTAAGAGAGAGAGAGAGAGAGAGAGAGAGAGAGAGAGAGAGAGAGAGAGAGAGAGGGGGGGGGTGTTTGTATAATATGTGTGTGTTTGTGTGCGTGTGTGTGTGCGTGTGAGAGAGAAAGAGAGGGAGAGAGAGGGAGAGAGAGAGAGAGAGAGAGAGAGTTTAACATGATACAGACATAAAAACACATAAAGGGCGAGATCACGCCTATAACACAAACAGTGATAGATATCTTAGTCCACGCCATGGTTATAATTAAATAGATGACAAAATGTAGATCATTGAAACAAACCTACATGCACACGTATTTATACTGACAAAAAAGAAAAGCCAGTAGAAATACCTCCAGACCTAGGTAGGCCTACACATTATAATATTCGTGGTAACGGTCTTTATTTGACATTGTCGTAATCGACAATATGTTGCATTGATTTGAGAGTACGAGTATTTCATTACAACAATGATGAGCCTATTTCATTGCTTTTTTTTTTTTTTTTTTGGTTATCATGTACCTGCCGACATGTTGCCTCAGAGAGAGAGTAGAGTACAGAAGAAAAGGATGGAAACAGCTTGAACCGATAATAGGAGCAGGACAGTCATCCAGAATCGGTGACATGCCTTAATTAATTAAAAGCCTGAACGGCTTAGCCAAGCTCAAAGCACTTCTAAATCTCCAACAGATCGAGTTTTTGCCTAGGCAAGCAGGTCATATTATGGTGATCGACATTTCACACATAACTTCATACCCAACAAATCTCCTATATTGAGGTTGCCTTGCAACTACGACTACCATAATTCGCTGGGAAACAAATTCAAACTACATTCTCAAAGTGCCTTGCCCAAGGACTAGAGTCATGTGCCTACTTTGCGATCATAGTCATTGAGTAGGCTATTGACCACGCTCAACATTGCTTGACTTTGCAACATAGCGAGGCACAGTGTCGACAACCATCGAAAACACAAAGATGTAATTTTACTATTTCGCTTTGTTTTCCTGTAGTTTTTGTTCTTCACTACCGTTGTATTGGCAACCAGGAACCACAAAACAGACAAAACAAATACATTCGGGTCAACAGCTACAGGTAAACTACGAGTATACAGTAGAAATACAGCCTGAGGAGGACGTCAGAGCAAAGCTGTCCTAAATTGATAAAATATCTTTAAAGACAGTTTGATTAAGAACCATTTATGTACTTCAAAGCGAATAAATATTATATCAAAAAGACCATCAGTTTTGACAAAAGTCATATGCCTAACAGTATAAAAATGTTTTAGTCATAAAGACAGATTCCCGTTCATTTTAATTGATACTTTTATGAAATAAAAGGTTCCTGGCCAAAATGAATGAAGCTTTTTTGTCAAAACACGACAGAGCATGATTTGATGACTAAAATGTTTGTAGTTGATAATGTGATGACACTGTTTAATGATTGAGTTCCAGTGCCGCTGGATATAAACAATCTATGAAATTCTCACTCTCTCTCTCTCTCTCTCTCTCTCTCTCTCTCTCTCTCTCCTATATCTACCTTTTATGTCTATCTATCTATCTATCTATCTATCTATCTATCTATCTATCTATCTATCAATCTATCTATCTATCTATCTATCTATCTATCTATCTATCTATCTATCTATCTATCTATCTATCTATCTATCCAATCATCGATCCATCCATCTATCTATATATCTCTCCAGCATCCATCTATCTATCGATCAACATATCTATCTATCTATCTATCTATCTATCTATCTATCTATCTATCTATCTATCTATCTATCTATCTATCTATCTATCTAACTAACTATCTATCTATTTATCTTATATCAGTATACATTCAAACTCACCTATAAATGTGTTTTTCTTAAAACCATTCAATGTTACACATTCCTCTCTTAGCATCAATTTAACTATTTATCAATCTTAAATCCAGCATTTCCAGTGCTCTCTCTCTCTCTCTCTCTCTCTCTCTCTCTTCCCCCCCCCCCCCCCTCTCTCTCTCTCACGCTCTCTCTCACTATCTCTCTCGCTCGCTCTCTATTTCTTACACACACAGATACACACTCTCGCAGGAAGTCATTCACACGCACAAACACACAATCCGCACACACACACACACATACTCACAAAAACATGTACTCATTATATGTGTTCGTGATTTTCTGTTTCATATTGCCTATCACGCCACCCCTATAACCCCTTCCCCTCCAAACCTCTCCAATGCTCCTTTTCTTCTTCCTCCTTTCCGATCAATCCACATTTAAAATAAAACTCACCCATTCGTTTTTACAAGGCGCGTGCGTGGCTAGAGTAATTATATCGTCACAATATGTTTTGGCCATAAAGACTGATTGGGGAAAGGTGAGGGTGCGACTTGCCCAAAGGTTGAGAAGCTAGCAGCCGGTGTAGGTCTTCCTCTCACCCCTCCCCCCCCCCACCCCCTCATGCCCCTCCACCCCGACCCCCCTTCTACTTCCATCCTCCCCGACATAGAACCGTCTAAACACCCCTTCTTTAGTGAGCAAAAAGGAACTCACGAACAAAAACAGGTCCCAGCTGTTCTCAATAGGGTCCCCGTGTCGAGCGAAAACGGTTCAAAACCACTCAAGCGAGGAGAACAACGATATTGTTGTTGTCGCCACGAGAAAGAAAAAAAATAATAATAACATCGTCCACATATTTCTGAAATCCAATAATTATGTTTCGGGTTATAATAATGTGGGAGGTGCTGCAAAAAGAGAAAATGTGTGTGTGTGTGTGGGGGGGGGGGGTAGCGGTTAAGATTGCCCGAACACTTTGCTATATTATCGTGTTTCCAGCACACCTGTAGTTTATTTATTTACATGTTTATTATTTTTTATTTATCATCTGTTAATTTGTCATTATTATGATTTTAATTATCATTATTATCAACTATCATTTTCATCAGTATTATTCGACTATATTAAATTCATTATTATTCTTATCAATTATTATCATTATTATTACTATTATTGTTATTGTTATTTTTATCATTATTATTATTATTATTATTATTATTATTATTATTATCATTATTATTATTATTATTATTATTATTATTATTATTATTATTATTGTTATTATTATTATTATTATTATTATCATTATTATCATTATTATTATTATTGTTATTATTATTATTATTGTTGTTAATGATATCATTACTATCATTATGTATTATTTTTGTTGTTATGCGTTCGGTATCCTAAAAATTTAACTGAAGAGAAAATGCTCGTTACATCAAACTTTGCGAAGTGCCAGGTTTGAGAGTTGTTGGGTTTTGTTTTTTGCCAAGATAAGGGTCATTTAAATCGATCGATATTTGAAGGACCGGTTTTCTGGCCAATTAAAAAAATAATATGGGTTTTTCCAGAGACGACAGATATTATGTGGGGTGACAAAAAGAGACACGTAGACGATCGATAGACAGTGAGTGGAAAGATGCAAGATTGTCGCGGTCTCTGCTGAGGTAGATGACCCGGAACCAGGCTCAATGCAAGAGTAGCAATGCAGCCCTAATTTCTACAGAATGCCACGTGAAATAACTTAAGTGAGCTATGGGAGTTATTTCATTCATCCATATTTGAAGTATCTTTTTTAAAAAGTGAATGTCGTTTAGTAGAGCAAAACATATTAAAAGTGTAAGTCAGTATTTAACGAAAACTATAGTATGACAGCAAAACTAAACTAGGAGTAAGTAAGAAGGTATAGATAGTATGAAGTTGACGTCACTCGGGTCTTTGTTCCTGCTTTTTGCCATCCGCGTTTATGAGTAATTCTCACTAAACTGTATTAACCAGACTATAAACATTCAATGTTACACATAGTTTTGGTGTGTTGGTCCGTTATACTTCCGGATGGCAATGTTGTGAGCTTCTTAGCCAAGTGCACACTATCTATAGAGATCCTCAAAGCTTTTTTAAGGTGGGACATACATTAGAAACGTGTCGACCGTAGTCGCTAAACACAAAAAAATATAACATGACTTGTTTTTGTTTTCAAATTAAGAAAAACAAAACAAAACGAGTCAAAACAAAGAAAATGTAAAGGATAAGAGGAAGTGGGCCATAGTGAGAGTGTGAATCATACAACTCCAATGCCAAGAACTAAAAGTCCATTTTCAAAGAGTCAGTCAAGTGTCACAGCAACAACTCAAACAACAAAGAACTATCTGAATGATAGAGAACGCTGGGCTTTTAAAATCAATTTGGACATCCGTAGGCCACTCACTATGGCATGGAAGGTTCTGGGCGTTGGGCCATCGGGGTCTGGTTGATCGGAGACAACGGAATAATTCATTGCGACCAATTGTCTGAGACTAGCCCGGCCACCGATCCAAAGTGTCAAAGAATTTATTGCTTTTAAGAGAGTGACCCTTGCCATCGACTTGCGGTCCAAGCTTACGAATAATTCATCGGGGGCCCTAATGTCCCAAGTCGTGATGCACTGATATCGTTTTGTTATGGCTTGCTGGCGGCTCGATACCCCAAATGACTTGGTAATAATAATGACACTGTCGTACTTTGTGGCAGGGTCTACATTAGATACTTTGTACCTACATGGGTATTGGTTATTGTTAAAACGTGACCCACTATCCTCATCTGGTATTTCGTCGGGGTGAACCAGACGCCGAAAAGTAAATTTGAACTTTAAACAACAGGGCACACGGAATTTTCATTTTTCGCAATTTAAGAAATTCTATATTCTTAATTTTTCTCAATGAGATATACGCAAAACTTTTTGATCTTTCTTTTGCATTTGACTATATTAAAATCATTGTCCAGTTTCCAAATCACCACAACATAATACGGTTTTGAAGCATGTGGGTGATAAATCGTTTTCTTATCGCGGTTGATAAACAACTTTTGAGGCATTATTGTATTTACGCTTCAATGAAAGTTGAGCGGCATTGAGACTGGTCAGTGATTACATGGTCACCCACTCACTCACCCACTTATTCTTACTTTTTCACTAAAATTAAGATGACCCCAAACTCGGGGATCCAAGTAGTCTCGAGTTTGAGACTGTTATGACGTTGGAGCGTATTTAAATCTACCAATATATGAAGTCAAAGTTGATAGGACGATACACACACACACACACACACACACATATATATATATATATATATATATATATATATATATATATATATATATAGAGAGAGAGAGAGAGAGAGAGAGAGAGAGAGAGAGAGAGCTATATCCACTTAACGTGCTCAAAGCCCTTTACAAAGGATCGCTGACCAACACCAACACGTAAGATATAGAGCGAGACATGACATGACGTCTGTTAGGCCAAATTGAAATTTTTTTTCCGACAGAGAAACGCTGTTAACGGCCAGGCACTCATTTTCCACAAGGTATGATGAGAGAATGCAAGTAAAGAGCCTTTTTCAAGGACTCAACTAAGTGTCGAGCGAGGCTCGAATCTAGGACCATCCGAACCGAAAACGAGTGTCATACCACAAGACCACATATTGCATTCGGTTATCTGACCTGTAAATACGCTCACTTATTTTGAGTCCTGTACTTACTCGTAGCTAAAATGAATACTCCCTATTGACAAAGCATGGTGTTAGGTTTCAATCAATGTTTCCACTACGGTTCGTTTAGACTCCTTAAACTAAATAACTGCCGAACTCCAGAAAGACACGCATTAAAAAATTTTGGCCAGAAAACTCGTCCTTCAGATATCGACCGATTTCAATGACCCTCATCTTGCCAAAAGCTCTCAAATCTGGGACTTCGCGAAGTCCCAGGTTTGAGAGTTTTTGGCAAGATGAGGGTCATTTAAATCGATCGTTATTTGAAGGACGAGTTTTCTGGCCAAAATTTTGAATATGCGTATATCTGAAGTACGGCAGCAGTTTTGGTTAATTGAGAGGGGTAACAGATTGCCCCTGTTATGGTGATTATAATATTATTATGATTTATACCACGTCTCAATGAGCTCGTGTGTGTTCATAGAAGGAGCACAAAGGTTGGCCAAATCAGAAAGGGTCTGTTTTCTGTGCGACCCAAATCTCATAATTTTAAAATTACAGGGTTCACCAGAAAATAAAGCGCCTGATGCCAATACATTTAAACAATACATCTGGTATTTCTTCGGAGAGAAAAACAAAACAAAACAAATAAAAAATGTGCACTTTTATATAGCGCATTATCCACTAAACTTGCTTGAAGCGCTTGACAGATGGACCCTAGCCTACATTAACACTTAAAATGTTGTAAAAGATATTACGTCTTTTAGGCGATATTTCAACTTTTTTTTTGACAGATACAACGCTGTTCAAGACCAAGTTCTCAATTTACTCTTGAGTATGGTGAGAGAATGTGAGTATAGAGCCTTTTCGAAGGACTCAACAATGAACGCTAGGGCTCAACGTGGCACTCGAGCACAGGACGTTCCGATCCGAAGGGAGTGTCATACAACTAGACCAATAAATAGCCGCATCAGATTCTGAAAATACATTTCTAGGTTTAAATTATGAAATGTTATTTAAATTGGTAACTTGAGAAAAATGAGAGTTATGTATGAGGTGCTAATTTAAATTCCATTTTCATTTTACATTTCATTTTCATTTTTTTGTTTGTCACACATTTTAATTTTTTAAAGTACGAAAAAGACTGAATTTTCATAAGCCTGATCTTTAAAAAAAACCCTTTAAATTCATTATAAGACATCATTTTCAACCCAACATAATACCATATTGAGATGGTTGGTTACAAATAATAACATAAGCATGACTAATAGAATATAAAGGACACTCCCAACAACTAATGTACCACCTGACATCTCTTACATCCACATATTATAAGGAACCCTCATCTTCTCAAAACGTTATATATATATATATATATATATATATATATATATATATATATATATATATATATATATATAATGTGTGTGTGTGTGTGTGTGTGTGTGTTGATGGGTACATGTAGATACTAGAGTCCTCAACAAAATTAATTAGAGCATTTAAAATAAGTGAAGGAAACTCAGTTTCTTTGCCAGGACAATTGTTTCAGTGCTGATCGCACCTCTTCAGCCGACGATAAAATCTGTAGTTTTGCGGTTATTACTGGCGTCGCCTTTTTTCTTGTTCCAGAAAGCGAGTAATCGACGCGGATTTATTTTCGGCTGAGAAGGTGCGATCAGCACTGAAACAATTGTCCTGACAAAGAAAATGTGAATGCCCTTCATTGATTTTATATAAATAAAGCGATGTATCACTAACGAAGTATCCCAACTTATCAAAGAGTTATATATATATATATATAAGAGATATCGAACATAAGAAGGGGGTGTGTATTGGAGGAAAGAATGTAACAAATCTGAGGTATGCAGATGATACGGTTCTACTGGCAGAATCTGAACATGAACTACAAGAATTACTGGATGTTGTAGTCAGGAGTAGTGAAAATATGGGACTGGAACTGAATATATCTAAAACAGAATGTATGACGGTATCTAAAAATAATAACCCACCAGCCTGTGTAATAACAAGCAGAGGACAAACAATACAACAAGTTGAATGTTTCAAATATTTAGGCTTCAATGTAACATCCAATGGAAAATCAGATTGTGAAATAAAGAAAAGAATAGGTATGGCGAAGAATGCATTCAACCAGCTGCATACAATTATGAAGAACAGGAATATTAGCATGAAAACAAAAATCAAAGTCCTGGATTGCTATGTACTGTCTGTGCTGCTATATGGTTGTGAGAGCTGGACCATAAACAAGACCATGGTTAAAAGACTGGAGGCAGTGGAAATGTGGTTTTACAGAAGAATGATGAGGGTGTCATGGATGGAAAGGAAAAGAAATGAAGAAATTTTAGAAATGGCAAACAGAAAAAGATCACTGATAACAAAAATCATCAAACGCCAAATGGAATTTTTAGGACACATTATCCGCCACCCTGGTTTGGAAATACTCGCCTTGACTGGAAAGATGAATGGAAAAAGAATAAGAGGAAGACAAAGAATAACGTATTTGAAAGGGATAAGAACTTGGACAGATGAAGCTGAGAAAGGTGGCGCTGCTTTAATAGAATTGGCAAGAGATAGATCAGCTTGGCGGAAGATGACCTCCGACGTCTGCTTCAGATATGGAACTACATGAGATGAGATGATATATATATATATATATATAATATATATATATATATATATATATATATATATATGTAAATTTAAATTCTTGATAACTTGGGAAACTTCATTAGTGATCCATCGCTTCAAAGCGGTAATGTAGCGAAGTGAGAAGTATGCCAAAAATTATTTTTTAGTTTATACGATGAGAAATATGAAATGATGGACTACACGTCAAGTTATTTTTCCTAATACGTCAAACACGCAAACTTGGCCTAATTTTCAAATTTTTGACCACAAACTAAATTTCCAGCAGCAAAAAAAAATAAAACTGTTCCGACAAGCTGGGTTACATCCTTATCGGTCGATATCTGAATTAAAAATTATTTGGCCAAATAAAAAACAACAAAACGTGTTTTGCAAGTGCATTTTTGGTTTCACACTTCCTGACAGTAAAAAGACACAAACGTGTGTCAGAATGCAACACGATTTCATCTCACCTACACAACTTTGAATGTCAACGAATATCGATTAAGCAGAACTCTCCGGAATTGGATGAACTTTACAATTTTGGATTTGAGTGTAAGATAGTTTAACCTGTTGTAAAAACTTCCTCCCCTCCCCTCCACTTCCCTTCCCTCTAAGTATGTCATACCTGTCAATTAACCAAGTGCTGCGTACTCTGGATAGACAAGTATTTTTTTTTAAATGGCAAGAAAAATCGTCCTTCAAATATCGATCGATTTAAATTATCTTCATATTTTTTTTGGAAAAATCTCTCATACCTGAAACGTCGCGAGGTCCTGGGTTTGAGAATTTTTGCCAAGATGAAGGACGAGTTTCTGGCCAAATAATTTAAATACCTCATTCCAGAGTACTGTATTTCGTGGTTAAGACATTTAGTCAAAAACTGATAACAAGTGCTCGCACTAAAATGATTGAAAATACAGGGCAGATAGAAAAAAAAATGTATATATATATATATATATATATATATATATATATATATATATATAAAATTCACTTTATCCATCCCACAGGGGAAATTTGTCTCAAGGGTCTTTTCCAAGGGAAGACTGGAATAACCCAGGCATCAGCCGCAGTACAGCGCCGCAATATGAGCTAGGGCGAGGTTACTTGCTCAGGTTCACACAGTGCAGCGGCGGGTGATAGAACTCGGTACATTTCAGGTACGAAGCAAAGACCGTACCACTGAACCACGCTGCCCCTATAGATGCTGTGTCTCGCAGATCGGAGGCCGTAGGTGTATAAGATGTATAAGATAAAGAACAACATGGTGGCTATTTCAAATCCTGACCTCCATACACTGACAAGAACCAAATATAGGACTTCCCATATGGACAGTATCATCCCCCTGACATCCGCCTAAGACCTCAGAAATTTACCGAGGGAAGTTACATCTGCACTCACTTTAGATTTATATACTCTGCTTCTAGATCACGGTTTAATTTTCAACTTAATGTCATTGTTCCTGTCAAAATTTTCATGAGTTGAGGTGGACATGAAAGGAAGATTCAGAAGATTCAGATTCTGACATGAGACTTGACAAGATGGGGGGTGGGGGGGGGGGGGGGGGGGGATTTTTAATCAATCGATATCTAAAGGACGAGTTTTCTAACCAATTTCATAGAAAATAGGATTTTAAAAATTTCAGAACTACTACAACATGTCAACCAGCCGTGACCCCCCCCCCCCCCACCTCCTTCCACACCCCACACCAGATCTTTTTAGCAAATTGAAGTCATCCAAATTCATCAATATTGGAAAGTTTTAAGAACTAACAAACTTTTTGAAAAGGACGTTTTGTCAGATGATGGGAGAATGGTGTTGAACCAAATATGTTTCTCGTCAAATTCATTGCATTTGAATTGCAATGACAAAGGGATCCTATTTCCATAATAATCGATAATAATTGGGGGGGGGGGGGGGGTTGTAGCCTTGCTGCCATATTTAAGGTGATACACGATATAAAGGGAAAGATTCTTGTGCCCGCCAGGCCAGTCTTGTAATATAAGAGATAAGCATATTTATATAGAATGAATGAAGTTGACGTCACTCTGCTTTTTGTTAAAGTTTTTTAGACCGCCAGTTGGATGATGAGTTTTCACTAAATTCTATCAATCAGACTATAAACGTTTAAGGTTATACGTAGTTTTGTGTGTTAGTACGAGCGATCAGTAGGTAGAATTGGCGAGTATTCAACTTTAACGTATTATACTTAAGCCTTTAAGTAAAATACTTTCTACGTCTGCCCAAAGGTGAAACGCATCAACACACAAAACGGTGTGTAACCTCAAAAAATAAGTAGGAGTGAAATATCTGTTCAATGTTACAGTTATCGTTTAACGTTATAACAAGTGTAACTAAATGACAAATTGCCATATTTATGGACAATAAAGATCTTTTATTCTTATTATTATTATCATTATTATTATTATTATTATTATTATTATTATTATTATTATTATTATTATTATTATTATTATTATTAAACGTGTATAGCCCAATAGATAATATAATATAGTGAGAACTAATCACCCAAATGGCGGTCTAAAAACGATAGCAAAGATCTGATTCAGTGACGTCAAACTTATTCGTTCTATTCCATCAAAAGAGAATTTGTGACCTTCTGCCTCAAAATGGTATTGATGCTATGCAACTACCTAAAATACTCACAACATCCCCCTGTCGGATATAACTTACCAACAGATAAAACTATGTGTATCTTTTAACGTATTGAGTTTGGTTGATATAATTTAGTGAGAACTAACCACTAGCAGGTGTAAAACAATAACATAGAGCTGAGTGTCGTCAACTTCGTACCTTCTATAATGCCGGGGTGACTTAGATGTTTAAATCTTTATAAAAACTTGAGCTTTTATATAGTGCAATATCCACTAAATACGATCAAAGAGCTTTCTTTACAATGGGTCCCTAGCCAAATAATAATAATAATAATAATAATAATAATAATAATAATAATAATAATAATAATAATAATAATAATAATAATAATAATAATAATAATAATAATAATAATAATAAATAAATAAATAAATAAATAATGTAATAACATGTAGGACGCGACAAGACGCTTATAAGCCGATTTTTCTTCTTCTTTTTTTCTCGACAAAGACAACACTATTAACATCCAAGTACTCATTTTCCTTCTTTTTTTTTCTCGACAGAGACAACACTATTAACATCCAAGTACTCATTTTCCTTCTTTTTTTTTCTCGACAGAGACAACACTATTAACATCCAAGTACTCATTTTACTCCTGCATTCAGTGAAAGAAAGTAGAGAGCCTTTTCCAAGACTCAACTATGCGCCACTTAGAGCGAGATTCGAACCCAGGACCTTCCGATCCGGAGGCAAGTGTCATACCATAAGACCACATAAAAATTAAAATCTATTGTCATGCATTTGAAAGATTAAATTTTTTACATGTATAAAGGACAAAAGATATAATTGTATAAAGTGAAAACAACTAACATATTATGAGACTTCTTTGTAGTCTCGGGTTTAAGAAAGTTTGGCAAGTTGAGGTTCGTATTCGTATTTATTCATCAATATCTGGAGTAAATAAAATTTACTCAAAATTTAGTTAAGAGTGTTTTGTCGTTGATTGCCATTGTTGGTCACGTGGTTTTCGTGTTTTTAAATAAGGTAACATATAGATAGAATGCGCTTGACCAAGGAGTTCACAACATTGCCATCCGGAAGTATAACGGACCAACACACAAACTCTGTGTAACCATGAACTTTTATAGTCTGGTTAATACAGTTTAGTGAGAACAACTCACAAACGCGGATGGCAAAAACAATAACAAAGGCCTGAGTGACGTCATCTGCATACTATCTATATGCATGTAGATATCGAGCATTTTGAATGTTGTATTATTCTCTATATACTCCATAATTATATTAATGCTTCCTTTATTTTCCCATCAAATGTTTGGAATGATTCATCAATATGTTCGTGTCACATGTGAAATATTCCTCATGTTTACTTATCATTCTAAGAATAGCCGTCACTGACTTTAGCTATGTACCTGTTAACACCCGGGTTAAGTGGGATAAGGCGTGTTAAGTTCCTTATTCCCAACACTCAACGTTGAGATTATTGTCATCCATCTACTTGATGATCAGGTCAAACTCTTGACTTTGTTAAAAGACAACACAGACATAATATCACTGGGCCACCATGGGATATAACGTAAGTTAGATCTACGCCATGTGATTGGCATGGCATTGACAGAACAGGTAAACATTTAACTTTCTTTCGAAGGAAGAAATTGACGTCACTCAGCTTATCATACTTTTGTTTTTAGACAGCCACTTTGGTGATAAGTTCTCACTAAATTATATCAATGAGACATTAGAGTTAAAGGTTAAACAGAGTTTTGTTTGTCGATAGGTAATATCCGGCTGGTGGTTGTTGTGAACATTTTACCTAAACTTATAGCATAAGTTTACCTTACAAACAAATAAAGAGAAATAAAACAAAACAAAGTTTTTACTCACTGTTCTCTTTCAACGTCGATGGCCAGGCAGATTATTAACGAAAATTAATAAATGAAACTAGCCCCGTTTCGCTCACAATTGATGTGTAATAATAAATATCACAGGTAGGCACAGTAAAATTGTAGTACCCATACACAGGCTAATAATAATAATATAGATTATTCACATTGACAATCACAAGCACGGGATAGGGTAGTATTGGCACACCTTGCTATTTTGAATATTTCTTTTTGAGGGATGACATTCACAACATCAGTTGATTACACCAAGCACAGTAGTGATAGCACCCTACACGAGACACAAGCCGTTACCCCTTGTGTCTCCTGAAAGCCGAATTGTTGATGAGTACAGTCGTATGCCCCGTGCCTTGTATAATGCAACCCCCCTGGCGTGAGTCAATGAAGTATGAGCAGGTTTTAGATGTACGGGGGTAGGAGTGCGTGGTGGTGTGGTGGGGAAAGGGGGGGGGGGTTGAGGGCGTGGTGGAGAGAGAAGGAAGATGTGGAGGACGAGGAGAAGCGGGGTAGGGGAAGGGGTTGGGGTACGATATGGGTACAGCTTGGGTACAAACCGACGCCTTTCCTTTCCTTGATCTTGCCAATTGCACGTGTGCCAACTTGAAAATATTATCATTGCAATTTGGTGAGTAGTTGTAGTTGTACCGGCGGCGACGATGGTGGTAGTGGTGGTGGTAGTGTGAGTTTTAGGGAAGGGATTAGTAGAATTGGGGTGTGTGGTGGTGTGGGATTGGGATGGTGTGGGAGATGGCTACGGAGGCGAGTGAGTGAATGGTGTGGTGGTGGGGTGGAGTGGGGGAGGGGGGGGTGGAGAGGTAGGTAGTTGAGGGCAACAGCTGTGTCTGCACGACGTAGGTGACTTTGTGTTGTTGCTTAAATTTCACTATATCGATAATGTATCCTGAAGAGAGTCTATGTAGTTGTTGGTTTCTATATATATTTAGTATATTAGTACTAAATAGTATAGATGATACAGTAGTAGGAGGAATATTGTAGGAAACGACGGTAAGCAGGTTGTGGCGAGAATGTTAATAATGATGAAGACGATGAGGAAGATATGATTGGTCTGTCCCGTTTACGTTACAGTGAGGGTGTTTATTACGTATGCTAAGTGAAGAAGAAGATGATACTTCTCATTTATTCAGGAATGGATGTTGGTGAAAAGGGG
>NC_088360.1:8673911-8677945 GCF_034508935.2 Berghia stephanieae | reverse complement strand
AATCACCCAAATGGCGGTCTAAAAACGATAGCAAAGATCTATTCAGTGACGTCAAACTTATTCGTTCTATTCCATCAAAAGAGAAATTTGTGACCTTCTGCCTCAAAATGGTATTGATGCTATGCAACTACCTAAAAACCAAAACATCCCCCTGTGATATAACTTACCAACAGATAAAAACTATGTGTATCTTTTAACGTATTGAGTTTGGTTGATATAATTTAGTGAGAACTAACCACTAGCAGGTGTAAAACAATAACATAGAGCTGAGTTGTCGTCAACTTCGTACCTTCTATAATGCCGGGGTGACTTAGATGTTTAAATCTTTATAAAAACTTGAGCTTTATATAGTGCAATATCCACTAAATACGATCAAAGAGCTTTCTTTACAATGGGTCCCTAGCCAAATAATAATAATATAATAATAATAATAAATAATAATAAAATAATAATAAAAAATAATAATAATAAAAATAATAATAATAATAATAATAATAATAAAAATAAATAAATAAATAAATAAATAATGTAATAACATGTAGGACGCGACAAGACGCTTATAAGCCGATTTTTCTTCTTCTTTTTTTCTCGACAAGACAACACTATTAACATCCAAGTACTCATTTTCCTTCTTTTTTTTCTCGACAGAGACAACACTATTAACATCCAAGTACTCATTTTCCTTCTTTTTTTTTCTCGACAGAGACAACACTATTAACATCCAAGTACTCATTTTACTCCTGCATTCAGTGAAAGAAAGTAGAGAGCCTTTTCCAAGACTCAACTATGCGCCACTTAGAGCGAGATTCGAACCCAGGACCTTCCGATCCGGAGGCAAGTGTCATACCATAAGACCACATAAAAAATTAAAAATCTATTGTCATGCATTTGAAAAGATTAAATTTTTTACATGTATAAAGGACAAAAGATATAATTCTATAAAGTGAAAACAACGAACATATTATGAGACTTCTTTGTAGTCTCGGGTTTTAAGAAATTTTGGCAAGTTGAGGTTCGTATTCGTATTTATTCATCAATATCTGGAGTAAATAAAAATTTACTCAAAATTTATTTTAAGAGTGTTTTTGTCGTTGATTGCCATCGTTGGTCACGTGGTTTTCGTGTTTTTAAATAAGGTAACATATAGATAGAATGCGCTTGACCAAGGAGTTCACAACATTGCCATCCGGAAGTATAACGGACCAACACACAAACTCTGTGTAACCATGAACTTTTATAGTCTGGTTAATACAGTTTAGTGAGAACAACTCACAAACGCGGATGGCAAAAACAATAACAAAGGCCTGAGTGACGTCATCTGCATACTATCTATATGCATGTAGATATCGAGCATTTTGAACGTTGTTATTATTCTCTATATACTCCATAATTATATTAATGCTTCCTTTATTTTCCCATCAAAATGTTTGGAATGATTCATCAATATGTTCGTGTCACATGTGAAATATTCCTCATGTTTACATATCATTCTAAGAATAGCCGTCACTGACTTTAGCTATGTACCTGTTCACATCTGGGTTAAGTGGGATAAGGCGTGTTAAGTGCCTTATCCCAAACCTCAACGTTGAGATTATTGTCATCCATCTACTTGATGATCAGGTCAAACTCTTGACTTTGTATAAAAGACAACACAGACATGATATCACTGGGCCACCATGGGACATAACGTAAGTTAGATCTACGCCATGTGATTGGCATGGCATTGACAGAACAGGTAAACATTTAACTTTCTTTCGAAGGAAGAAATTGACGTCACTCAGCTTATCATACTTTTGTTTTTAGACAGCCACTTTGGTGATAAGTTCTCACTAAATTATATCAATGAGACATCAGAGTTAAAGGTTAAACAGAGTTTTGTTTGTCGATAGGTAATATCCGGCTGGTGGTTGTTGTGAACATTTTACCTAAACTTAAGCATAAGTTTACCCTTACAAACAAATAAAGAGAAATAAAACAAAATAAAGTTTTTACTCACTGTTCTCTTTCAACGTCGATGGCCAGGCAGATTATTAACGAAAATTAATAAGTGAAACTAGCCCCGTTTCGCTCACAATTGATGTGTAATAATAAATATCACAGGTAGGCACAGTAAAATTGTAGTACCCATACACAGGCTAATAATAATAATATAGATTATTCACATTGACAATCACAAGCACGGGATAGGGTAGTATTGGCACACCTTGCTATTTTGAATATTTCTTTTTGAGGGATGACATTCACAACATCAGTTGATTACACCACGCACAGTAGTGATAGCACCCTACACGAGACACAAGCCGTTACCCCTTGTGTCTCCTGAAAGCCGAATTGTTGATGAGTACAGTCCTATGCCCCGTGCCTTGTATAATGCAACCCCCCTGGCGTGAGTCAATGAAGTATGAGCAGGTTTTAGATGTACGGGGGTAGGAGTGCGTGGTGGTGGTGGTGGGAAAGGGGGGGGGGGGGGTGAGGGCGTGGTGGAGAGAGAAGGAAGATGTGGAGGACGAGGAGAAGCGGGTAGGGGAAGGGGGTGGGGTACGATATGGGTACAGCTTGGGTACCCAAAACCCACGCCTTTCCTTTCCTTGATCTTGCCATTGCACGTGTGCCAACTTGAAAATATTATCATTGCAATTTGGTGAGTAGTTGTAGTTGTACCGGCGGCGACGATGGTGGTAGTGGTGGTGGTAGTGTGAGTTTTAGGGAAGGGATTAGTAGAATTGGGGTGGTGTGTGGTGGTGTGGGATTGGGATAGTGTGGGAGATGGCTACGGAGACGAGTGAGTGAATGAGTGTGAGTAGTAGGGGTTGGCTGTGTCTGCACGACGTATGGGTGACTTTGTGTTGTTGCTTAAATTCTTCACAATTATCGATAATGTATCCTGAAGAGATGTCTGTGTATGTTGTTGTGTTTTTCTTTTATATTCTATTATATTATTGCTAATATAGTATAGATGATACTAGTAGTAGGAGGAGTAGTTGTAGGAAACGACGCGGTAAGCAGGGTTGTGGCGAGAATGTTAATAATGATGAAGACGATGAGGAAGATAATGATTGGTCTGTCCCGGTACGTTGACAGTGAGCGGTGTTATATCTACGTATGCTAAAGGTGAGAGAACGGAAGATGATGTCTTCTCATTTTATTTCAGTAATTGGGGTGCATGGAAAAGGGGGGGGGGGGTTATAGTGAGTGCTATTTGATCGGTGTATGAGTGAGTGTTGCGGTGGTGGTGGTGGGAATTGAGAGGGATTGGTGGTGGTGGTGGTGTGTGTGGTGGTGTGTGTTTGTGTGGGGGGGGGGGGTTTGGTTGCATGAGTGAAGTGAGACAGAGAGATAGATTTTCAATGTAGATATGAGGAAACAAAGTGAATTTATGTACATTGATGGTTTCGGTGGTTTATTTTGATGGTTGGTTTGTACGTCGTTGCCTTCCGCTGTTGTTGTTGTTGTTGTTGTTGTTTTTGTTGTTGTTGTGGTGGTGGTGGTGGTTGTGGTGATGGTGGAGATGGTGGTGGTGGTGGTGGTGGTGGTGGAAGTGTTATAGCCGTTTTTGGGATAGTTGTACTGTTGTGGTAACGGTGGTTGTTGTTTTTGTTTTTGTGGACAGAATTATGATTCTATGGTGATACGAATGAGTACCTGACAATAGGCAGTGATGGATATTATCTGAGTGCTGGGAGGATTAGTCACCGTACCTTTCTCATTCACTCTCTATTTATCTATCTATCTATCTATCTATCTATCTATCTATCTATCTATCTATCTATCTATCTACATCTATCTATCTTTGTGTTTGGGTTTGTTTTTGTGTTTGAGTGCGTTTGTGTATGTGTTTGTGTGTAATGTGAGTGGTAGAAATTCAATAATATAAGAGGAGAGGAGGAGGAGGAGGAGGAGGAGGAGGAGGAGGAGGAGGAGGAGGAGGAGGAGGAGGATAAATAGGAGAAGAAGAAGAAGAAGAAGAAGAAGAAGAAGAAGAAGAAGAAGAAAGAAGAAGAAAAGAAAAAAGAAGAAGAAGAAGAAGAAGAAGA
>NC_088360.1:8643911-8666411 GCF_034508935.2 Berghia stephanieae | reverse complement strand
TCTTATCCAAAGGGTAGCAAACAATTGATATTGGCCTCTACAGAAACCGGGATAAGATTATACTCAATTAGTTCTACGGGATAGATGATTTGAAAGGATTTCAAGAGATGTCATCTGCAGTGCTTCACTGGAATGTGACCTTTTAGGGTTAAGTTTCTTGCTCAGAAGAAAAACAAAACAAAAAGCAGGGCTCAAAGTTGGATTTTCCCGGTGTTAAAAACAGATATGTGTCAGTGCATGACGTAATCAGTCAGAAGGTGGAAATTTTGAATTTTCATTTTTTGCATTTTCTGAAAGAATATGCTCACCAGAGCATGAAGTTTTATGGTCAGATGTATGTGAAAGGTATCTAGCAATTTTACTCCAATTTCATACTTTATCAAATTGATTAGCTGTAGAAAAATATTTAGAAGTGAAATTAGGCTTTTATATTTCAAGAAGATGTAAAAAAGGGTTGATTTAATCATTTTGACAAGAACTCATTTTGATAAAAAATTGACCTCCTAACTAAACTTAGAAATATCTCAGTTTAAACCTTTTCACCATCCGACTGATTATGTCATCCACTGTAACATATTATATGAAAGACTGCCTTAGTGTAGTCAGCGATGGATGTTGTTAGAATGTTGAAATCATAGTGTAGACTGTAAATATTGGCATATCTGCTCATCCGGATAATGACAATCCACTTACCTCGTCGTGATTTGCATCGGCATAAGGCAGTTTGTTTGAGGAGTGCCTCATTCGACTCATGTAGGTCTGGGTGATGGGTACGTAATAATCAATCGCTGACGAGCCTTTCAATAGACTGTGCTTGGCTCCCTGTGATTGGTGGATAAAATCATATGTTGGGTTGTTTGTTTTGTATTTGTAATTTTTCCAATATGAGATGTGTGATGACAGTGACAAAGACAATACTTGAGCTGGCGATAAATAATAAAAGTGACGATGACAATGGTGGTGATGATGATGATGATAATGATGATGATGATGATGACGACGACGACGACGACGATGATGATGATGATGATGATGATGACGATTATGATGATGATGATGATGATGATGATGATGATGATGATGATGATGATGATGATGATGATGATGATATATAATGATGTTGATGATGAGCTGTTCTATATCTACTTTCGAATCATTTCAACTCCTAAATAGCAAAGCTTAATTTATTTTTAACACAAGTAAAGCATGATATATCAGAGATGGTTATATCGTATTCATGCCTAATCTTTTCATGATAGACAAAACAGCGATTCTTCCCGAAATTCATTTAATCCTGGGTCCTAGCGCTATAAGTTCTCTCTTTATAAACACGTTAAGATAAATAAATGTAAGGTTAGGTAAAATCAACAATCTTTCAAATGATTATAATATATACTAATTGTTTCATTATGTTCAATCAATTTCCGTTACACAAAGGAATTAAAGTTCACGAAACCAATTAAACCCTTCACAAGGCTAATGGCGGTCCAAGTTTGAGTCCTTGGAAAAAGGCTCTTTATTCTTTCAGCGCACGTCGGTGTTGCAAACTCAAACATGTAACAGCGTCTAACAGGTATCATATTTCTTACGACAATTGGTTTTGCTACTGGATGGTGGTAGCCCCTGTAAAGTCAGGAGCAAAATATGAGGCCTAGCTGAGGAAACCCGGGAAGATGCGGCAAGCTTCGATTTGAGATATGAACAAAAATGGAAGTGTTTCCCATACTAAAACATTTTTTTTTTCAGAAAAGAAAATCATAACTTGGGTTCTAATAGACATAGATAGAAAGAAAATTTATAGTGGTAAAAGATCGGAAAGATGTGGTCTACACCACTGCATATATATATATATATATATATTATATATATATATATATATATATATATATATATATATAACTCAATTAATGAAATTTGCGCATCTTTCCGGGTTTTCTCAGCCAGTCACACAAATATTACGTGGCTATCATCCTCAGGTTTTTTTCAAGTTGCTTTAGAATTGTAAAACTTTCACTTACCTCAGAATTGTGACCTAGTTTTGCATCCAGTGCTGACGTGGACACGCTACTGATACTTTTATTGTTGTTGTTGTTGTTATTGTTGTTTTCTAGTGACAGGTGCATTCTTTTCTGGCAGTCAGTACAAGACATAAGAAATCGTGTGACAGCTTCACGAGGTAAGAAGGAATACGTCTTGGCAATCTATATTGGACAGGGGAGATGTGGTTAGGTTTGAGTTTTGGTGTGTGTGTGTGTGGGGGGGGGGAGGTTGTTTTGGAGAAGGGGAGGGGGAGGGTTAATTTATGTGTGCGTGGGGGGGGGGGGGGGGATAAAAAGAAACACAGGGTAAAGAGAATTTAAAGTTAAAATGGCTACTTATTGTGACAACTTATAATATACGATTGTTATCAAAATGTGAATACTATCATATATATATATATATATATATATATATATATATATATATATATATATATATATATATATATATATATATATATTTATATATATATATATAATAATAATAATAATAATAATAATAATAATAATAATAATAATACTTTATTGCATCCCAAAAAGGAAATTTTTTGTACAGACGTGTTATAATTTACACATAAGATAAAAATACAATGGAAATAGGATGTGTATATATATATATATATATATATATAATATATATATATATATATATATATATATATATAAAAAAGGAGCAGCTCTATAACCAGAGCTGCGCTTTATAATATGAATAATTTCAACACTGTAAAATAGTTAAAACTGTCACTATAAATTGAAAATTGAAAAGATTGCAAAACAAATAAATTAATAAATTAATATTTATATTTTAAAAAGTAAAAATGAGAAATAATTATATAAAATGATTATTGCTGGTTGTTATAAAGCCTAATACTGGACGGCAGAAAAGATTTTCGGTGTCTCTCTGTTTTCGTTGAAATAGAGAAAGGGCGACCACTTCTTTCTGACATAATAACTGATGGTCTTAGTGGATGATACTGGTCATTTAATATTTTAGTTATTTTATTTATACAAAATTTCTCGTATAGAAGATCTACATCGTCAACATCATTTATATAGCTTTTAATGGATTTTTTAATATTTGAATTTATTTTGTTCCTTTCCACTGCTAAGCAATTGCCTCCCCAAGCTGTTATACAAAATGACAAAACACTTTCGATTACTGCTCTATAAAATAATGTGCAGAGGGTTTTATCTATTCTAAACTGAGAGAGTTTTGATAAAAAATATGTACGTCTGCACATCTTATGCCTAATTATTTTCAAGTGTTCATCCCACTTGAGCCTGTCATCAATCGTTACACCAAGGTATTTGTAGTGAGGAACTCGCTGGACGAATTGGTCCTTTAATTTTAACGGTTCTATCGGTTCCTTCACTCTCCTAAAGTCAATCACTAGCTCCTTTGTCTTGCTTATGTTAAGCTCTAGGTGGTGGGCATCACACCAAGACACAAATCTATCAATTTCTTGCCTATAAGCCACTTCGTTGCCATTTGTTATGAGGCCTTGAAGAGCGGTGTCATCTGCAAACTTTATTAAAGGTACTCTCAGGTTTTGACTTCTACAGTCATTCGTGTATATTGTGAATAATACAGGGGACAATACACAACCTTGAGGAGCACCAGTATTTGTAGTTATACAGGAAGATTTGTTTTGTCCTAATTGAACATATTGTGCTCTCTCCGTAAGAAATTCGAGCACCCAAGCAATTATATACTTGTTTAAATTCAGACTGGTCAATTTTTGAACAACCAACTGAGGTTGCATTGTATTGAACGCTGAAGAAAAATCTGCAAAAAGCAATCTGCAATAGCTCCTAGCGTGATCTAGATGCCTGTAGATGTTGTTTGTAAACAGCAAAATGGCATCCTCTACGCCACGTCCTGGTTTGTATGTGTATATATATAATAATAATAATAGTAATAATAATAGATCTTTATTGTCCATAAATATGGCAATTTGTCATTTAGTTACACTTGTTATAACGTTAAACGATAACTGTAACATTGAACAGATATTTCACTCCTACTTATTTTCTCTCTCTCTCTCATTCTCTCTCTCTCTCTCTCTCTCTCTCTCTCTCTCTCTCTCTCTTCCTCTCTTTCTTTCACACGTGTGATATACACAACATAAACATATTCATTTCGTTTTCAATTTGTTACGATTGTGGCAATTCGACACCAAAAATTATCATCATTATCAATTGGCCAGTTAATCTTACATTAAATAAATTAATCAGTTAATCAGTCAACGAATCAATCCTTGGTTTTTCTGTACCATATGAAATCTTCAAAATTTTTATTGCTGATGGAACGAACGTTGATTTATACTTGTTAGTTCTACATTTAATCTGACAAAACCTTCTCCCAGATGGTAATAGACTAAATTCATGATATAAAATATGTTTTTTATTGTTGGTAATTGAGAATGCTTTCCTTTCTATTGCTTTTCCATGAATTCTTTCTACTCCATCAAGAGGATGGTTTATTATTTTTGATGCCTCTTTGATAGATTTTGAAATTTTTTATTTATCTTTAAGTCGGCATCCTCCAAACCATATGGTGCAGCCAAACGCAATTACACTTTTAATCAATGAGTCATAAACTCTTAACATAGTTTTCTTCCTTACTTGAAATGTTCTCAATTTCCTTAGGATGTATAATCTTTGGGCAACTTTCTTAGATATTATATTAATATGTTGAGAGAAATTGAGGGAACTATCAATGGTTATTCCTAAATATTTAAAATAGTCAACTATCTCAACATCATCTTTACCGATCGCCACACACTTTAAGTCGTTTTTATTTTTTACACCAAACACCTGTTCTTTCGTTTTTTTTTCAACATTTAATTCAAGCTGATTTTGTTTACACCAATCGGTGAATATATTTATTTGTTTGAAATAATTTTTTTCGGTAACTTTATCTTTTAATAAGCCAAGAATAGCAGTATCATCTGCATATTTCACTATAAAACAATTTTCAAAGGATGGTCTGCAGTCGTTGGTGTACGGATTGGGGAACTCACGCAGCCTTGGGGACATCCGTTCGACAACGTTCTTTTGTTGGAGATATGTTCACCCAATTTTACACATTGCGGTCTATGGGTCAGAAACTCTTTATACCATTTAATAAGGTAGTTTGGAATATCCATGTTGCACAACTTTTGAAGCAAAATATCTGTGTTCATGGTATTAAAAGCTGACGAAAAGTCGACAAACAGGATTCTGGCGTAATTCGAGGGCGTTTGGTCAAGGTGTTTTGAGATCGAATTTGTGGCGGTTAATAGTGCGTCTTCTACACTGAGATGTTGATGGTATGCAAATTGGTACGGATCTAGCAATTTCGTTTTTTTTTAGTCTACTCCTCCCATTTGCTTTATCATCTCCCATGCTTTCCTTGCGCAGCCCGATCTCAGTTTTGTTTATATATATATATATATATATATATATATATATATATAATATATATATATATATAGATATATATATATATATATATATATATATCTTACACAGGACACACAAATACACACATGCACTCTCTCTCTCTCTCTCTCTCTCTCTCTCTCTCTCTCTCTTTCACATGGCACATTCATACATAAACACACACACTCTCTCTCTCCTTCTCTATGTATCTCTATCTCTCTCTCCACCTCTGTCTCGTTGCTCTCCCTCTCTCTCTCTCTCTCTCTCTCTCTCTCCCTCTTTCTCGTCTCTCGTTCTGTATCGAGAGAAAGATAGATAGAGATAGATAGATATAAAGAGAGAAAGAGTGAGAAGAGAGAGAAAGAAAGAGAGAGAGAGAGAGGGAGAGAGAGAGAGAGAGAGAGAGAGAGAGAGAAGGAATGTATTTGCAATGAGTAAAGAGACCCAAATATCTATTTGAGACTGACTGAAAAATGGACTAAACTTCGCAGGTGACCGAACATAGTCCTTTCAACTTGGACAGCTAGTTGTAGCCACCACTACTTGAGTGTGTTATCTTATGAGGTTTTATTAAGTTCAATGTGAACATCATTGTTTCAGTCCTTGTGTATTTCTTTCCAGCCTTTTATTGAAGAAATCAGAGATTTATAAATACTTGTAAATTGATCGTTGCACCTGTCGGATGTTATTATATGATTTTACTGTCAATTGTCAAAAAAAAAAAAAAAGATTAAAAAAAAAGAAAACAAGGCAAAAGACCGAACAAATCAACAACAACAACAACAACAACAACAACAACAACATAAAACCAATGAAAAAAGAGAATTTATCTATCTATCTTTATATAAATATATATATATATATATATGTATGTATGTATCCATGTTAATGTAAACATAATGTGTGTGTGTGTGTGTGTGTTTGTGATGTGTGTATGAGAGAGAGAGAGAATGCTTGGAGAACCAACTAGATAAATAAAGTTGATAATTGAGAAATAAATAATCGATAAAAGCTACATCTAAATAAATAATAAATAATAAATCGCTAGAATTTATTATCCCTCGCATTGAAGGTCTGATCATGACCAAGATGGAAGGAATTTGAAAAGAATAGCCAAGGGAAGTAATACATAAAAATATGTATTCTTAAGAAAATGATGGATTATGTACCGTTAATTTGAAACCATGACGATCGAACCGATTTAAACACTGAGACAATATTATTAATGATTTAAAGCCAACGTGCTTTTATTTGTAAGTCTGATAACCCAAATATTTATGGGCTCATCTTTGTAATGTAAATACTCTCAACCATCGCAAAATATTGTCCATTTCAGCAATGTTAAACAAAGCCGATAATTGTGTTCGATTATCAGGCCTGTATGTGAGTGCAAATAGGTTAAAACGATATGAATATATTATAGCTCGCACACTATAATAGCGACTGAGAACAAACTATATAATTTAGCAACGAGTAAAGAAAAAATATTAATTAATTGATAAATGGAAGTTAAAAAACAATAACTAAATTTAGGATAAAATTGTGACCTTTGGTGTAACACATTGTTGATCGCAGTGATCTCCATCTATCTGTACGGTGCTCTGGATAAGTTTAGCCTATATAGTTGGCAATTTTACATAAAACAAGCACCATGAGTAAAATATCGTGACATACAGTACAGGAGTCGGAAGTAATACGGGCTTTGGTCCCTTACCGGTTTGAAGTATATCGAAAGTTTTGAGGTGTAAAACATCACATTACATTGCATCATATAATATAATATAATACAATGCAAAGTAATATAATATAATGAAATATCATATAAAATGATATATTGTTATATCCTTTTATCGAAAACATTTTGGAGAAGAGCATCAAAGTTACAATAAGTACACAATCCGTTGATATGCTGTGAAGGCTTTACGATATTTTATTCCTACAGATTCCATACGGCCTGGTTTAAAGGACCAATCTGAAAATATTATAAGGCGTAGGACAAATTTGAACCCAAGGGAAAGAAAATTACACGTCGCCCAAAAAAAAAAATCAACAAGGAAATTAAGGGAAGGTGTCCCTCAGATATCTTTCTTAACGAGGATGATATACGTAGAAGCCTGGATCCTCATATATCAGTACAAGACCAAGCGGACTCAGAGCTTACTCAGTATTAATCCTATATTCTGCCTTGATAAGTGAAGTCTAAAGATGTACGAAAACCATTATGGCTGCCTTCAACCTAAGGTGCAAAGAGCATACGGAAACTGAGCATCAAAACCGAAGAACCAGTTACTCCGAAAACATGAAACGGACAATTCGTAATTAAGAATTACGCTGGCTCACAAGCTGACCTACCCCATCAATATTGAGGTTGTGTCCGAAAGATAGAGAAACGAAACAATCTTCTGATGACGCCACATAGATCGATCTATTAAGGGCGTTGACTAGACACCTAAGGCATAATATTTTTCAGCAGTAGATTATTGAATAGGATGAAGGCAATAATGACTGGATGTAAACTTAAAATCCCGCAAATGAATGCAGTGTGTCGGGAACTTATCGATAACACCCAAAGAATGAGGCCCGGTCATAAAAACCATCCTGTCTCGAGGTGTCCGGGAACGATATTTCTCGGTGTTGGCTTACAAATTCGACATGGAAATGGGCAAGCATCTCTCAAACAATTAATGGACGGTGCCCCCCCCCCAAAAAAAAAAAAAAAAAACAAAAAAAAAAACAACAAAAAACAAATCAAGTGAACTCCTGGTGACCATAATATTACTTGACTTCCCTAATTTTGAAAATACATAGACCAACATGGACGTGGAGATTCATCATAGCGAGAGCGCCGTCTCCACTCGAGAGATACAACTGAGGCCTGTACTAATAGTTCAGTCTAGGAAAATGATAGGTACAAAATTGAGAAAGCCATTTTCAGGTAGAACATCAAGATAAAATCATTAAAGCTTTGTTTTCTTTTTGAGGAAAAATATCAGGAACCCATCAAGTTTTACAATATCATATTCTTACAATTGCTATGGATATATCTAAGGAATGTGTATCTGTGTTAAAGATTAACTAAGACCTAAGAGGTCAGTGAAAAGCACATCGAGTTGCGTCCATTGTATTTGTCAAGGCAAACGTTGAATAAAATAAGAGAAAAACAGGCCCGGGGTTATCAAGTGAGGTTACTCCATCTTTTGCCTCTGTTCAAGGATTTGTGACTGATGGTTTTCATTTGTTCGGCCAAGTGGAGAAGTCCATTAGATGACATTGTTCAAATTTTTGTTTTGAGCGTTTTATAAGAGTCAACAGTTTTTGGACAGGCTAGTCACATGAGGCAATACCTGAGTTATTTCATGTTTGATGCATGGTGAAATTTCAGTACAGCGCCCTCCGGGCACACAACTAGAGGTGATGGGAATATTGCATCTGTACAACTGGGAACATTGAGTTTTCACTGGTAGTCTCCTGATTTGATATCAACAGCGGAGTTTATCCTTGTCCCAAAAATGAAAGAGCATCTAGGAGGACAACGCTTTGAATCAGAAGACATTCTATGGCATTAAAGGATGTTTTAAAAGTGCATTTACAAAAGTGCCTTGACAATGGTGGCGAAGCTGATATAGTAAAGGTACTTTGGTGCAAGCTTGACTGTAAATTGTTTGTATTTATTTTTTTCAAGATGTACTAAACAGAAACTCGTTTACGAGACAGGCCTCTTGGATAATTTTCTCAATGGCTCTCATCTACAGTATATGATAATTTGATTCATTAAACAAAATAATTCAATTGATGATTTACAATTACTTCCCCTGGTACTTTCTTTTAGATCTGTACGACTTCTTTCCATGTCCAATATTCTGCTGTACCCTGACAAAACATAACTTTTATTTTGGCCAGAAAACTCTTACTATAATTATCCATCGATTGGGATGACCCTCAATTGTTAAAATATCTAAAAGACCTCAAAATCTCAGACGTTAAACCCTGTCAATTGCGATAATAAGAGTGGCGTGCCTTACCCAAGAACACACTGTTGAAACCGGTGTTTTGTAATCATTGTCACCCGTCTGGTAACAAACAAAACTTAAAATCACATGACTTCTGTTACAAAACAAAACATCAAGGAAAGGGCATGGTGGAATTCTAAATCGCCATTCTATTATTTTTGTTTATTTTCGGTGTTCTTGTGAGTAAAACCAATATTGCATCTAATATACTTTTACGTGTTTACGTAAGGAGTCTTATATTATAATTATTTAAGAAAATGCAATCCCCTGAACAGGGATTAAGTTTTTCTTGTCCGGCAAAAAAAAAAAAATTGAGAGTAAACGATTTATGGTGTAGTTAGTTTTTCCCCATCCTCAAATTTGCAGGATCTTTAAATTTCCTGTTTTTAAAACTGTTACTCTAAGCAAGTTGTAGATTTTAATTCTATCATTACGATAATTATACTATTATACCACAGATATCCCCCCTGATTATTTATTTCCCCCCAAAAAACTGAGAGATGAAAAAAATATTAGTCTGATAAGATGAGAATTTGATGAAGACATTATGGACCGATCGTCGCGGGGTTTTAAGCTTGATCCTGCCAAGACACAGAGAGCGGAAGTCACCTCGAGGTATGTAATATAGACAGGGGGAGTAACTCTGTAAATCATGGCAGGGCGACGTGAGAAAGTATCACGAGGCCTTCATGTCATCCTTTTGCCCCAATTAAACAGACCCCGCTCGGGGATACGCGCCGTCAAGGCATAAAATTGCCCAGTGAAATAAGGTCCCCTCAGGATTTTCAATTCCTCATCGGATTTGTCCTGATCCAGGCCATATTTTCTCCCGTTTCGTTTCGTATCCAGCTGTGAATGGTATCTTTTTACTCTGTCCCGTGGGTGGTGAGGAAATGAGAAGGATGGCATTTTGTATTTAGTTTTATCTTAATGTTGGATTGGATGTTGCAGAAAGAGAATGTATATATTTTATTTGATGATTTTGATGTCTTCCTCCTTCTAGTCAGTGAACGCGTAGGCCAAATGATGAGTTACAAAACATTATGATCAAAAATGAATAAACACAAAAAATATTATAAGCACTAGTATCTAGTAATAAATATTATATTTAAGAAACAATACGGTAAAATTAATCAACAAGAGAATAATGCGACAAAAAAAAAGAACAAAACAAACAAACAAAAAAAGAAGAAGCAAAATGATAAGGAAGGAAAAAATAAGAACATTTACATAGAGCACATCTATGGATTTGCCATGCTTAACGTTTTCATTTATTCCTTCAGCAGGACGTGTGGTACCATACATTTTATTACAGCAGTTCCAGTCGCCTGTTAGGCATCCTGTGTACTAACACTATTTCAATATCCGTCACCCCCTATAGCAGAATTTTCCACTATCATATTCACTCACCAGGCCACTGACCACGCTTAACGGACCCACACAATGTTTCGAATGAAGCAAGCAAGCAAGAAGAAGAAGAAGAAGAAGAAGAAGAAGAAGAAGAAGAAGAAGGTGATGATGATGATGATGATGATGATGATGATGATGATGATGATGATGATGATGATAGAGAGATAGATAGATAGATAGATAGATAGATAGATAGATAGATAGATAGATAGAGAGAGAGAGAGGGAGAGAGAGAGGAGAAGGAGAAGGAGGAGGAGGAGGAGGATTAGGGGAAAGAGAGATATGGAGAGGAGAATGAGAAAGGGTGAGAAGTGAGAGAGAAAGAAATACAGAGTTGAAAAGAAGTTAAAGAAGACACCTAGAATGATATTCCGACAGGTGTGGGATGAATAACTGCAGAACTTAGCGCCTATTAATCCTTAACAGTGAGGGGGGGGGGTATAAAAATGCACCTAACTACACAAATAAATGAACAAGGTAAATAAGAGGCGCTTAATCATTTTCGCCCCCGCCACGTGCATTCATTCTCTAGTTCAGACATCTCCATACAAATTCGACATCCTCCATTCCAAGTTAGATTAGCCAGCCACAAGGGAGTTAACCACGCAATTATTGTGTATCACAGAGATAAATAAATCGAGTTCCACTCATCTCTTAAGAAATATACTTTATATTATCTCTCTTAACTTCTCACTCTCTTAGGGTTCCTCTTTTTTCTGTTTGTACTTGTGTTTCTCTGTCATTTTTGGCAAGAAAACGTTGTCATGTACCGATAGATTTGTATACTTGTCAGACTTGAGACTGCATTTTGTATTGTGTATGTGATGTGTATGGATTATCTTAATCTATAAGTTTATGAATAAAACATTGTTTTTCGTTGTTATTTTGTTTATGTTGTTGTTGTTGTTGTTGTTTATGCTTGTTTGTTTGTTTGTTTGTTTTTGTTTTTTGTCAGTAGTAGGTTTGACGGTGGTAGAAATAATTGTTGTAGTAGTAGTAGTAGTAGTAGTAGTAGTAGTAGTAGTAGTAGTAGTAGTAGTAGTAGTAGTAGTAGTAGTAGTAGTAGTAGTAGTAGTGGTGGTGGTTGTTGTTTTGTTTTTTATTGTTGTTGTTGTGTAAGACGAGATTTTGTGGTCCTTTCGGTTTTAATTCAGAGGTAGTGGCTGAAGATCTACCTTGAGAATCATCATCTTTGTGATCAATCTCTACGCGTCCAAATCAATTGATCTTGAGTTTATACGTCTTCAGTTAAGAACAAAAAGTATAATAAGGTTTCATCATAAGTCTATGGCCCCAATCATAGAGTCAAATGGGGTCTTCCCTATAACCAAGAAGAGTGTGAAAAATATTTCAAGAGTGACGAGCAACAACAATGTAACTGATCGCCGCAAAATGGAATTATGTCGGGCAATTTTGTTCTTATTTTCAGGTCTAATAATACAAATTCTTATAGGCTCATCGTTGTTATGGAAATACTCTCAAAATTAAGCAAAATTGAGTCAATTACAACGATGTAAAATCAAGCCAATAAACGCGTTCGGTTATCAGACCTGCAAATATGTTCACATCGTGACGGGATGACCCAGATGATTAAAATTCAATTTGAAACTCAAAAATTATACTATTTGAGGTTCAAATCTTCTGAAAAAAACATATTCAAATTATTGGATGGAAAACTTGTCCTTCAAATATCGATCGTTTATAATTACCCTCATCTCGGTAAAAATTTTCAAAGAGTTTTCGTCAAATTAAGGGTCACTCTAATCAATTGGTATTTATTTAAGATAGTGAAAATTATCATTACTTCCTGAACTTAAAAAACTAAAATTTCTGAAAAAGTGTTATGCAACAGTGCCAGATAAATCAGAAAGAAAAAGAAAAACCATCTCCTGATAGCTCAGTTGGTAGAGCTTTCTCTTCGCACGCAAGAGTTCGACCCCAGGTGAAGTCGTTATTTTTGTCTGCCCCCGCCCCCCCCCCCCCAACTACCTTGTCCACACAGCATTGATTGGGGAGCTGGGTCTGCTCGACCTGGCGGAAAGTACTTTGCAATAGAGTATCGTCCTATCCAAGGATAGCAAACAATTGCTATTGTTTATTTAACGCCATATAAACCGTGACAAACTCCGGCCCCATTGGCCTAATGGTACTGGGCCTGCTCTCCGATTTGTCACTTTGATATTTTGAAAACTGAAATTTCCAAACTCGGGTCATTTCATCTTTAACTCACTCACTCACTCACTCACTCACTCACTCACTAACTAACTCACTATCCAGTGTCGTCCTCATTGACGTTGGTTGTTCGCACTTTGTGATGACTAAAGTCCCCCCATTCTGTTGACTAGAGGTGCCAATAAAATGGAGAGAAAAATAAAGTGAGTAAATGTGACTCATATATTATAAGGGAACAACACAAAACAAACGACGTTTCGGACGTTGGCCTTCTTCAAGTAAACACGAAATACGTTATATTATAGGACCGAAACGTCGTTTGTTTTGTGTTGTTCCCTTATATATGATTCACATTTACTCACTTTTTTTTCTCTTCATTATTTCATCTTTGCGCTCTATTTTCTCCATTTAGTGAATTCTGACATAATACCAGGCTGACATGGCGGGTTACAAATCTGATGAATAGTTTAAAATTAGGGATGAACATATGTGTGCATGGCATAATCAATCGGAAGGTGAAAATTTTGGATTTGGATTTTCTTTTTTTTTAAATATGCTCTCCATAGCATTTTAATTTTCATTTGAAGTAAATCGGGTGATTTTTCATGACGTTATGGTCAGATGTATGAGAAAGGTTTCCAGCAACTGTTCTCAAATTTCATACTTTTTCAACTGGACCAACAACTTGTAAAAAATATTTAGAAATGAAATTAAGCTTTGATTTTTCCCGAAGATGTTCAAAAATGGTTGCTTTAATAATTTATTATGACAAGAACTCATTTTTGATCAAAATTGACCTTTTAACTAACAATGACTATGAAAAATGTCTTTTTCTCTTTTTTTTATCTAATATCAAAGCTCTATCTCCACTGATTAAAAATGTTTTTGAATTTTGAAAATCCATTCATAAATAAACAAGTTATGCAGTTTCAAAGGTGTCATTTATTTGGATGACCCGCAAAGAGGAAAAAAACGCGAAAATATGGGACGCTTTTTCGGAATTTTTTTTTCGATCTTTGGTTGTATCTTGCGTAATAAGTGGATTAAAAGGTTGAAACTTGGGATGGTGTTTTGTAAAATACGGGAAAAGTACTTGTCATATTCATATGAAATTTTACAACCAAAAAGAAGAAATGTTCATGTATTACCTTGTCAGCGACAAAACCTCCACGCCCGGTAGTTTTAGAAATATTTTACTCCAAAGAGTAAAAATCTATTTTTAACAATCTTCCGGTAATTGCACGAGTTTTGTCGCTTGACATAATCTAAAATGACCTTTTTTCTAACTGTGTGCCAACTTTCAGTCATATTCATTGATAAACAGCGTCGTAATCAATTTTTTAAAATAGCATATTCGAAACGGCTTCGTCCCATATTTTGCCGCGAATTTGGGCACTTCGTGAGCGAAAAAGACGCCCAAAGATTTGTGCGGGATAGTCAATGCTATTTTAACTAAACTAGGCAATATCTCAGTTCAAACCTTTTCACCATCCGACTGATTTTGCCATTCACTATAACATATTTCTATTTTCTGACGATTACTACTCACCGCCCGATAGGTACGTTTTTGGCCTGCATGTTTTCCTCCTCGTCCATCCATCTCCACGTGTACATTGTAGATGATGTCAAAGAAATTCTCTACCACAGCCACCCTCTTCAAAGATTTGCCTCCTCGTCCGTCGGGCTGAAAAATAAAATAATCAGACATTATTATTGTCTGGAGAGTCCCGATAGCTCAGTTGGTAGAGCACTCGCTTCATACGCAAAGGAACCAAGATCGATCCCGGGTGCAGTCGAGATTTTTTTCTGACCCCCCAACAGTGAATGGGTAGCTGAGTCTGTTAGATTTGGCAGAAAGTACTTTCCGATAGACTGGCATCCTATCCAAAGGATAGCAAGCAATTTCACGCAGTAGAAACCGGGATAAACTCAGGCTCGATGAGCCTAACCGCTCTAAAGGAATACTATGATAGCCTGAATCAAGACATTTAGGATTGTCCTGCTCACGGGTTAAACGTATGAAGGATATTAAGATTTCAACAACCCCGCCTACCACCAAAAAAAAAAAAAAAACAACAACAACAACAACAAACAAGAAAAACAAAAAAAGAAAGAAAAATAACAACAACAACAACAAAAACTCAAGCCATCACACGGTGGTCGATAGACAATACTCGTATATCAAATGAAAAGAAAAAATCCGGTCAGAAATACGCAAAGCAATGAACAAATAAACATATAAACGAACATATAAATACGTCGAAGTTGGGGAGTCCCGATAGCTCAGTTGGTAGAGCACTCGCTTCATACGCAAAGGAACCAAGATCGATCCCGGGTGCAGTCGAGATTTTTTTTCGGATCCCCCTGTCCATCCAGTAGCTGGGTCTGTTAGATCTATCGAAAGTACTTTGCGATAGACTAGCGTCCTATCCGAAGGGTAGAAAGCAATTGCTATTGTCCGATTCACACTATAGAAACCGGGATAAACTCCGGCTCCATAGACCTGGGGGCTCTGAAGGACTACAAATAGTATTTCGAAGTCGGGTAGGATCCGACGTGAACAAGTTTTGCAGGTCTGATATGCATATGCAATTATGGGCCGGTTTAAACATTGTTGTAATGGACACTAATTTGAGTTGGTTTGAGAGTATTTCCATAACAACAATGAGAAAAAAAAACAATTTGGATTAACAAACCTGCAAATAAGTTCACGTCGGAAGATCCCAAGAAAATAAAATTAAAAAAAACAACTTAATTTTGTCTGTCTGTCTGTCTGTCTGTCTGTCTTTCTCACTCTCTCTCTCTCTCTCTCTCTCTCTCTCTCTCTCTCTCTCTCTCTCTCTCTCTCTCTCTCTCTCTCTCTCTCTCTCTCTCTCTCTCTCTCTTCTCTCTCCTCTCTCTCTCTCTCTCTCTTCTTCTCTCTCTCTCTCTCTCTCCTCTCTCTCTCTCTCTCTCTCTCTCTCTCTCTCTCTCTCTCTCTCTCTCTCTCTCTCTCTCTCTCTCTCTCTCTCTCTCTAAATGTTTCAAAAACGTAACTAAAATCTCTTTGAAAAAAACAAAACATAAAGAAATAAACAAAAAGAAAATAAACGTAAACTGTTTCAAGAGCCAAGTCTGGAGAAATCAATGAATAAAGACGGGAATTTGCAGCACGCCGGGCAAAATGTTTTAATGGGAAACGGTGATAAAGAAGACTTAGAAGTGACATATGCCTCGATGTTCGGGACCTCTCGCCTGTCATGTTACAACAATTTGCACAGAATATTCTTACAGCAGAATGATTTTGATTTTGGTGTTGTTTAGTTTCCCGAACTCCCCTCACTTAAAGTTTGAACGAACACTCAGGGCTATTGCATTCATTTTTAGAACAGCGGAAAAAGAAAAAAAAACAAAACATCTCCATCACTTATGTACTTGTTAGGTTTTGCATAAGATAAAGCAGACATATTTTTGTTCTCAACGAAGTATAAACTACATAGTAATTAATTCATAAAGAAGATTTGTTTTGTTTTGTTGTTTTTTTCTCCAAAAAAAATCAGGTCATCTATCTTTGATAGTCGTGCAATCATCTTCATCAATACTATCATCATCGTTATCGATGTCATCATCGTCATCGTCGTCATTATCATCATTTTATCCTCATGATACTCCAATTCCTCCTCACCCTTCCTTCTCTTATCATCATCATCATCATCATCATCATCATCATCATCATCATCATCATCATCATCATCATCATCATCATCATCATCATCATCATCATCATCATCATCATCATCGTCATCACCATCATCATCATCATCATCATCATCATCATCATCATCATCGTCATCGTCATCATCATCATCATCATCATCATCATCATCATCATCATCATCGTCATCCTCATCATCATCAAATTAGCTGCTGTCACATTACCACGGACATACTAATGACCATTACTCACTCCTTACCGTTACCCTGACCACCGGCCACCTACACCTGAGATAAGCTGAGAGCTGTGTGGACTACAACGACTTCCGTTGTCATCGGATTTTCAACCAGCATACGCAAGCAGTAAGTAAGTATCGAGCAAGGGGAGAAGACCAACTTGAGTAGTGAGAGGAGGGAGGAGTGGTGGATTTGGAAAGTGGGAGAGATTGTGGTGGGGAAGGGTGGAAGAGAGCGTAAGAGAGAGAGAGAGAGAGAGAGAGAGAGAGAGAGAGAGAGAGAGATGGATAAATAAATCGATAGATAGATAGATAGATAGATAGATAGATAGATAGATAGATAGCTTGTGTATTTTAACATGCACATGCACACACAATTTTATGTTATATATATATGTATATATATATATATATATATATATATATATATATATATATATATATATATATATATATATATAATGTAAATTCTCACTCACATTTTTTTGGCCGAGACGACGAAAAAAAAAAAAAAAACAGAAACGAGTCGTCTCGGCCAAAAAAATGTGAGTGAAAATTTACATTATATATTAGCTCTAACCACCATTATCGAGCACTTTCGTACCTACAAGTACCCACCAACACTCATAAATATATATATATATATATATATATATATATATATATATATATATATATATATATATGTGTGTGTGTATATACATATCATTTGCTTCCCATTTCAGATTTTCAGACGCTCATTGTATAAGGAAAGACCACACAAGTAAAGGCATCAAATAATACGACACGTCGGAGAAAATTGTAAGATTCATTTAAGGAAGTTTGCACTGGAGTTTGGATGTGAGGAACAGATAGGACCGGTATTATTCAAATTGTTGAATTGGGAGAGGGGGGCCAATTGCCTGTTATTCGCCTCGATCACCAGACATTACACAACGCGATCTCTTATTATGGAGATTTATAATGTGACAGGTATAGCTAGAACGAGGTTGACGTCACTCAAGGTCTTTGTTATTGTTTTTGGTCTTCCACGTTTAGGAGTAATTCTCACCAAACTGTATTAACCAGACTATAAACGTTCATGGTTAAACATAGTTTTGTGTCTTGGTCCGTTGTACTTCTGGGTGGCAATGTTGTGAGCTTCTTAGCCAAGCGCTTACTATCTATGGCTACTCTTCTCCAGTCAGTAACAGGATATATCACCACTCTCAAAGAGAGAATCCATGCTGCAGTGGCCGCTATGACTCTTAAAATGCTTCATAACACATGGGCATTTCAATATCGTATTACAAGCCGACAAAGCATGCCAAATACTTCTTTGAATCTTTTTTGAAGTTGTATTCATTTTGGTTCACTATTCCTAACACATGGAATGAACTAAAAATACGACTTAACGTGCTTTAAAAAAAAAGAATAAAAGAACTTATGTCGAGTGTGGGTTTTTTTCCTCAAGCCGTGTAAGAAGTTAAGTTGAATACAGTCTTTGTAAACTCATTTAGAGTTTTGATTTCAGGCTAATTGTAAGTGGAAACTAAAAATTTGCCATACTTTACGATTTGCATGGTAACAAAATAACCTATTCTGATATTAGATTCTTAAACCAAACAAAGCTTAAATAAATTTCCTACCCGATGGTAGAAACAGCATAAGAATATCTTTTTTCTTTTCGAAAAATTCTTATCGAAGAATAATTATTTTTAAAAAACCATCCTGTATTATCGTTTTGAAGAGGTGGGTCACACATTTTGATAACTGCTATAATTTACTTTTTCACCGTGGACATAACGTCAAAAATAATAATCTGGCCTAACTCGTTATATCGGAGTCCCGCGCGTTTCGCACAATCGAAGGAATACATAAATACACATTATCCAGTTCACCGGAATAAAGAATTCAGATAAAAGATAATTTCCTACAAATGTAATAAGAGTTGATTATATGGCTGGAACTGCTCGTTTGAAGAGAAGGCATCTATTAGTATTTTGATTATTTCCCTGTATTTGGTATTATGTTTGGATGTTTATATAGATCCTATGTACGATTATCTGGAAACCTGCCTCTCTTTGTCCCCCCCACCCACCCCTCCTATCTTTGACTCTTTCTCTCTCTCCAACTCTCTCTCTCTCTCTCTCTCTCTCTCTCTCTCTCTCTCTCTCTCTCTCTCTCTCTCTCTATCTATCTATCTATCTATCTATCTATCTATCTATCTATCTATATATCTATATACATATTATATATATATATATATATATATATATATATATAATATATATATATATTTCTTTATTTAATCAGTGCAGTGTTTCTAGTGTACGAAGTTGCCGCGTCTGGTTGGAAAAAAAATGGCCGATCGGGACAAAGTCTGGAAGAAGTGTTAGCTTCTAAATATGATACTTAATTTTCACCCACCCACCCCTCCTATCTTTGACTCTTTCTCTCTCTCTCTCTCTCTCTCTCTCTCTCTCTCTCACTCTCTCTCACTCTCTCCCTATCTATCTATCTAACTATATATATATATATATATATATATATAATATATTTCGTTATTTAATCATGCAGTGTTTCTAGTGTACGAAGTTGCCGCGTCTGGTTGGAAAAAAAATGGCCGATCGGGACAAAGTCTGGAAGAAGTGTTAGCTTCTAAATATGATACTTAATTTTCATCCACCCACCCCTCCTATCTTTGACTCTTTCTCTCTCTCTCTCTCTCTCTCTCTCTCTCTCTCTCACTCTCTCTCACTCTCTCCCTATCTATCTATCTACCTATATATATATATATATATATATAATATATTTCGTTATTTAATCAGTGCAGTGTTTCTAGTATACGAAGTTGCCGCGTCTGGTTGGAAAAAAAATGGCCGATCGGGACAAAGTCTGGAAGAAGTGTTAGCTTCTAAATATGATACTTAATTTTCACCCACCCACCCCTCCTATCTTTGACTCTTTCTCTCTCTCTCTCTCTCTCTCTCTCTCTCTCTCTCACTCTCTCTCTCACTCTCTCCCTATCTATCTATCTACCTATATATATATATATATATATATATATATATATATATAATATATTTCGTTATTTAATCAGTGCAGTGTTTCTAGTGTACGAAGTTGCCGCGTCTGGTTGGAAAAAAAATGGCCGATCGGGACAAAGTCTGGAAGAAGTGTTAGCTTCTAAATATGATACTTAATTTTCATCCACCCACCCCTCCTATCTTTGACTCTTTCTCTCTCTCTCTCTCTCTCCTCTCTCTCTCTCTCTCTCTCTCTCTCACTCTCTCTCACTCTCTCCCTATCTATCTATCTACCTATATATATATATATATATATATAATATATTTCGTTATTTAATCAGTGCAGTGTTTCTAGTGTACGAAGTTGCCGCGTCTGGTTGGGAAAAAAATGGCCGATCGGGACAAAGTCTGGAAGAAGTGTTAGCTTCTAAATATGATACTTAATTTTCATTACAAGTAGAAATCATATTCGAACTATTTTTAAGAATAGCCTTCCATTTTCCCTGATTTGAATCCTATGGACTACAGCATTAATTTGGTGATTGGTGGTTTATAAGGGTGGGTGGTACGACGTTTTCCACACAAACTTAAAAGAATCAATTCAAAATGCATTTGATTGACGTATTATTCAAGACATTAGAAAATCAAATGGATCATTGGAAAAAATGCAACAGTCACAAAGCAAAATGAGGGATCGAAAGATCACATCAAATTTGAGAATTACCTCAACAATCTTCGATATGGCATTTTTGCGGTGTGTTTACTAAAACACTCGTGAAAATAATTTTTTTTAAATACATTTTGTTTGAAAAATTGCATCCATAAATTTGAATCATTCGGTTTGATTGTGTTTACATTTCAGACGGTATAATTTATAGTAAGGCGGCTGCAGGCTTCTAAACTTTTCCGAATTATTTTCGCACCCGATATAATACATGTGAACATTCGTTTTTAGTTTCTGATTTTCTTTCCATTCTCCGATACATTTCTTAATTATTTATCTCATTCTATAATGTACTATCTTTCCTTTATCTCATTCTTCCCGACTTTTGTCTCTCTCTCTCTCTCTCTCTCTCTCTCTCTCTCTCTCTCTTTCTCCCTCCCTCTCTCTCTACCTTTATCTCTCAGTCTCTCTCTCTCTCTTTCTTTCTCTCTCTTTCTCTCTCTCTCTCTCTCTCCCTCTCTCTCTCTCTCTACCTTTATCTCTCAGTCTCTCTCTCTCTCTTTCTTTCTCTCTCTCTCTCTCTCTCTGTCTCTGTCTCCCTCCCTGCTCTCACTCTCTATATCTCGCTCTCTTGATAGCTCGTTCACTCGCTGATTCATACACAAATATTTTCTTTTCACCTAATTACTCTCCACTTCAGCTACATAAGAACACTTTCTTGACCATTCTTTATCAATTTATTTCCTTCCGTATCCCATGAACCGATGAACTGATGTATGATTAATAGATACTTTTAGAATATGTATGCGCAAATTTTGTATACAATCGAATCTCTGCGTGTGTAGTTGTTTGTAAATACCATATGCTATGAGGTCTCAATAAGTTTGTTTTATATCTCCTGACGTTTCACAACAGTGCATTTTTGACGTGACCATGCAGCATATTCGACGTTGGTAAAATTTTCTGACAGGGACGCTGCCATCATGGTCCCTCCGATTTTAACGTACATAATAATGTCTCGACGAAATAGGAAGTGGTAAATCCTTGTATATAATAATATGCATGCAAAGGGTTCCAAATAGCATAATGATTATGATGCTTGATTGCTGCCCCGAAAATTTGGATCTAATTTACGTCTCATAAAGCACGTATCTTCTCAACACAGCGACTCATAAACATGATACGTATGAGAGGCGAGGAGAGAGGAAAAAACATACCCCCCCATCCCCATCTTTTAAAGCTGATCACAATCAAGAAAAAGCCCCCAGAATAAATTGAGGTAAAAGGAAGAGAAAAAAAAATGGCAGAGAAACTTCAGTGGCCATTGTTTATCATGCTGGACGCAGATGGCAGGATTCTTTCACCTCTTAGAGAATAGGAGTTTTGTTTCTTTTTCTTTTCTCCTACAAATTGTTTGGATTGTATTCATTTTTCATATCTCAGGAAGTCTTTTATTGATTGCATTTTGTATTAAGCTTGAATTAAAGAAGGATATGAAATCAAAATATGCTCTATGGTCTGAAAAGCCGAGGGGCTGATCCTCGACCTCCGGCACGGGAGAGTGTACTTTAAAAAAAATATGGCTTCCTATTTTATACCATTTACATATTATATTGACAAAAACTTTTAAAATTGAGAAAAATATATATCAATTCTGAAAATGCTGTGATTATAACGCATTTCTTTGTATAATCGTGTGGATACTTTTTAATACACTGATTATGCTGCCTTTCTGCCATTCTTTTCCCTGAACGGACTTTCAGTTGTTTTTTTTTCTATCGTCGATGTGGATTGTACGTTAAGTATTACTGTTTTGATTGTTTTGTTGTTGTCTGAAGAAAGTTT
>NC_088360.1:8636411-8638911 GCF_034508935.2 Berghia stephanieae | reverse complement strand
AGGACATAAGAGATAGATAGATAGATAGATAGATAGATAGATATATAGATAGATAGATAGATAGATAGATAGATAGATAGATAGATAGATATTTAGAGCGAGAGAGAGATAGTGTGTGTGTGTGTGTGTGTGTGAGAGAGAGAGAGAGAGAGAGATGATACATGTGACTGTTGCCCTCTCAGCCATAGACTCCAGCAAGGGCCAGAATAAAATCAAGTAATCCCATTCCAAGACAAAGACAGAAAGCAAGTCAGAAAAATGATATAGTGGAATAGAAGACACAGCAAATGATCCCCTTATTAGTGTCATTATTATCATTATTATTATTATTATTATTATTATTATTATTATTATTATTATTATTATTATTATTATTAATAATAATAATAATAATAATAATAATAATAATAATAATAATAATAATAATAATAATAATATAATAATAATAATAATAATAATTTAATATAATTGTTTGCGTCTGTTTTATTATGGTTTGTTTTTTATGCGTTTTATTTTTGTTTGTTTCCTGCCTTCTTTCAAAATACCTTTTTACTGCTGTTGTTGCATTAAGCTAGAACTGAATAACACATAATATCATATTTATCTTAATTTTTTTCCAAAACATTCTTTTTTATTTAGATTGGTTTTTAAAAGATTATCTGTAACATGCATTTTACAACCATAAAGAAAACACATTTTAAAGTCTAGAGTCATTAATCTGTATCCTCTATTCGAATGTGGTCGGATGTCTTAATGCATTGAGTCCCTATAGAATTAAAATGCACACTCATTCATTACTCAGCACCCCCATATTATATTCTATCTGGATTCTAAACCACGGGATGAAAGGTAAATACATTTTAACTCTATAATATATTGATAGATAAAGAATTCTGGGTTTTCCCCAAGCCTAATCCTTTGACGTTTATGGATTGTCCTAGTTTTACTTAATCCGTTCTTGTTTTTTAAAAGAACTCTGATATTTTGTTTATTTTGGCCTTTAGCATAAAAGATTGATGGTACAATGTCAATTAAATGCATAATAACTATATTTGACCAAAACAAGAAATTTGCTACATAATCGTTGAACAAATAAAAAAGAACTGACTTTTTAACATAAAGAAAAGTAATGACAAATAATTTCATAGCTATACAATTCAAAAGTGAGTGGAGCAGTGGTGATAAGAAAATAATAAATAACAATAGAAAGAATAAACGGGAATAGCAGCTTCGATTTCATTAACGAAGACAGATTATGTGGACGTTCCAGGTTTCCCCTATGTCAACATAACTCGATAAAGGAAAGATTAAATACGAATGGGCGATCTCATTCATCTCTCATTCGTCTGTAATGTTTCATTCATCGTGTTTTGTTGACAAAGGGGAAACCCGAAACGTCCACTATATCTGTTTGTGTTAATTAAATCGATGCTATTTATCTATTCTGGGATTCAAGCATTTACATTTTCATGATATAAAATTTAGTGTTCTTTAAGAGGAGGTTTGGGTCTAATTATTAGGAAAATCCTTCAAAAATTTGATTTTGAGATTGTGGTGGAAAATGATATTTTATTATCTTGGAAATAATATAATTGAAGTCCAAATTCTTAAAGTAGACTATAAAGGCACGAAAAACACAGTCGAAAATGGTACAGGTAGTAAGAAATGTGTGAAAAACGGGAAGCCATTTTGCTATTTTCTCAATATGTCAGTTTTCTAAGGGTATGGGAAACTGTGTCAAACGTTTCTCAGAATCTATTTAATGAAATTGTCTGAAAATTTCCACATTTATCACAGAGATAATGTAGTATGTCACCATGGAGAGATTTTTTTGATAAGATTTGTGAATTTTAAATTATAATCCTAAATCTGAATTTTTTACATCAATTTTGTCATAACATTTTGATTCTCAACTTTGTAATGATCTAATAAAAATTCCATAAGCTAAAGCCGTAAAATCTCTCTATGGTGACACACTATGGTACAATGTTGACAAGAGGGAAGAATATGGAGGTCATTCCTTCATTAGTTTTTGTGGAACGTTTGCCACAAGATTGTTATATTTTTTTATGTCAGACCCCCAAATTAGATCGCAAAATGGGTATCAACACAGATAATTAAATTTTTTCACCATAAATGTTGTTTTTTAACGTATATTGACGATACAGAATGATTAAAACCGCCCAATATAGGTTATTAAATTTTATTTAGAAAAGACCCAAACCGCCCCTTAAGAAAATAGTATAGATTATTTCAAATTAAGAACAGGCACCGGTGTAAGATAAAGAACTGAACAAGTGTGTATAAAAGGTGCCAGACAAAGCAAGAAAGACAAATACAAGAAAAATAAATCCTCAAAAATTGTTGTTGTTTTTATTTTTTTTCTTGTATTTTCCTTTCTTGCTTTGTCTGGCACACTGGTTCAGTTCTTTATAGAATTATAGCTTTGAGATGATGAGAATCAAACCTTGGTTTTCATCACCACAACATTTTTATTCTC
>NC_088360.1:8628911-8631411 GCF_034508935.2 Berghia stephanieae | reverse complement strand
ATAACATTTTTTTCCTTACTCGCATCTCAGACCTCTTTGAAAATAGTGTTTTTTGTTGTTGCATAATTTGGTATTCTATTCTTTTCATGTACATATCAACAGCATTGTATATTTGACTAAAATTATGAGCCTTTATATGAAGAAATACCTAATAAATACACTTTACAGGGATCCTGGGCCAACAGCATCACGTCCCATGTAGGGACGAGGCGATATCAGAAAGACTCAATTACAATTGTTATGGTATTCATTTTACACCCAAGTATAATGACAGGATATGAATATTTAAAAAAAAAAGTCTTTTCCAAAGACCCACATTTGTGCCGCCAATACCAAAACTCGGAACAGGTGCAAACAGATCACAGTCCGAGTGTCATGCCACAACTTCGATATACTAAAAAAAAAATTAACATAAAAAATATAACAGCACATTATTTTTAATGTTGGCCTTAAACATTGTCATTCAAACCTCAATTGATAAAAGTAACCTTCATCTTATCGAAAAATCTCTCAAAGCTGGCACTTCAAAGAAGCCTACAACCACTTCAATGAAGTCTCAGGTTTAACAGTTGTTGACAAATTGAGGACATTTAAATCAATCGAGGTTTGAAGGACACGTTTTCTGGCAAAAATTACAAAATTCGTTGGATTTTATCCCCGATTACAGCAGACCATCATACCACCAAGCGATATAAATACATCGAGCCAAGATTGGGATGGCTTGCATGCAATTATCACAGCTTAACTATAAAACATCTTCTTTTGTCTACTTTCACAAAATAATTATCGAAAATACTAATAATAACAATAATAATGATAATGATAATAATAATAATAATAATTATAATAATAATAATAATAATAATAATAATAATAATAATAATAATAATAATAATAATAATAATAATAATAATAATAATAATAATAATAATAATAATGATAATAATAATAATAATAAAACTATTACAAATGATTGTTATATATAAATGATAAAGATGATGATGACGACAATGACGACGACGACAACAACAACAACAAAAATACTAGTGGGATTAAACGTTAAAACATCAATCTCTCTTCCAGCTCCTCCCCCACCCTCCCCTCCACATTTTTTGTATCCACCTCCTAAAAGCAATAATTACTGTTCTAGTGCTAGTGATGACGAGTGCTATAATCAAAATGACTATTTAGTGAAATGAAAATTGATTCTCAGACATCCCAAGACTTCCAGAATGACGTGTGTGTGTGTGTGTGTGTGTGTGTGTGTGTGTGTGTGTGTGGTTGGGTGGGTGGGTGTCAGTGCGTGTGTCCCAGGCCGATGTCTTTGATGCCATGAGTTAAAACCATGAGCAATTCCAACATGTCACAGGGAGTGATCAAGAGGCTCTCCTCATAGAAAAGAGAGGATTTCTAGTTTTAACCGTGTTCGTCTTCCTGCTGCTACAAAAACTTTTTTTTTCTCTTTTTATTTTGACCAAATATGTACTATCTTAAATATTGTGGAATTACGATTGTCTTTAACTTGTCGAATATTTTTCAAGCTGAGAATCTGAGAAGTCTTGGGTTTAAGAATTTTTTGATAAATTGAGAGCCATCATAGTTCATCTCGATAGTTGAAGTAAAGAATTATTCTGACCGAATTTTTAAAACAATGTTTTGTTTGTTAAATCGTTCTCTTAAAATGATAGGCGGTGACTTGTTTGAAGAATTTCAAATCAAATGTGTAAAATATTTTTTTTAATGTATAGATATAGAATGTCCACACAACTTTGATGGGATGATTCAAATGTGACTATCAGGAAATGAAAGAAATATTCGCATAAAGTGCAACGCTAGAAATGAAAATATTTACATAATCAATTAATGATATTGCACCCTCTCCCCCCGAAAAGAGTGGGGGGTGGAGACTAAAATATTTTTTAATATTTTTTTTAAAGAAGACAAAATATAACCAATTTTTTTTTAATAAAAAAAGTAAAAAAAAAAACCAAAACAAACTGAAAACTTCGATGATTTTCATCATACAGTGTAAAGTTAAAACCAAAAAATATGACACGATTTTATAGTTGAATAATTTTGCAATATTAGTGAGTCCCCAATTTTTTTTTAAATATTTGAAAGATTGTGCACACTACGAAAGAAGGAGCAACATTAGGCCTAAATTAAATTTGACATCACTTGTCGTTAGAAGTAACTCATTCCGGGCCTTTGATGTAGCACGGATAAACCTTTAAACTTTTATTACCTGACACTGGCCTAGTTTTATCAAGAGAGGAAATGCACAACGGAGGCAAGAGTGAATATTTCTATTTCCCTAGACAGAAGAGAAGACACCAATTTTAAAATAACACAATGATTTTTGAACACCGAAGAAAAAGACAAATATTCAGCCAATCCTGTGATGAATTAGGAATTTCCGTTTCCTGTTTACTGTATCGTGTGAGTCGAGGGATCATAATATTATATTATTTATTGTTTATGGTTTTATTTTTCCTCTCTT
>NC_088360.1:8621411-8623911 GCF_034508935.2 Berghia stephanieae | reverse complement strand
TGGTACTTATCGGAATGAATATAGCGCTAAAAAGTAAATCGGAATAGAGATATAGTAATTAAATTTAGGCTTCCATTGAGATCCCTTAATGCTAATGTAAAACAAAAACCCAAGTTAAATTCGAGATCCTGATTATTTTTTAATATAAAATTAATTTTCTCCGTTTAATTCATTCCAACCTAATACTATTTGGATACGATGGGTCCCATATTCATTTTAAAGTCATGTTTCCTATTCCTGACAATTCATTTAATGTCAAGTATCCTGATGACCACTATATTATAATACCGTATCATGACAACGAGTCACATTGGGGGAAAGGGGGGGGGATGGACTCAAGCAAACTGTGGTGGTGTGAATAAAACTATGCTGTTACAGAAACAAGAAGCCTTTGAGGAGACTTAAACTTTATGAAATGGAAATCTGTTCAAAATGGCCTGCAGTTGCGGGGAGAGGGGGATGAGAGGGGGGGGGGAGGGTACGTATAGCATTGTAAAGGTCTTTTCCTGGGTAACAACCCATAACAATGAGTTATGAAAATATGTGCATTCCACTGATTCTTTACAGTATTCACCCAACCGAAAACCTCCCAAATATCCTCTTTCCCCTTTAGTTAATACGTTTGAGACATTCCCTCCCCCTCCCTAATTTCCATCCCTAGCTCTTTCTAAAAAAATATAATTGCAAAACACAGAAAAAATTATTATTCTCTTATAACTTATTTCAAGCATAAACATGCTCAACCCTCTTTTATGAAGAGTATTTTGGAGAATTGTAATGTTGAAGAACATAAAATTCCAAATAAAAATTGTTTTGCTTCCACTCCCCAAAACTCTTACAATCGCTCGACGGATTCTGGCCTCGGGGACTTTTGCTCGGCATAATCTGGGATATAAAAATAAAACCATATAAAATTTTGCAAAAAATGGCGACAACACTCGGCGGCCAGAAGTAATGTCACAATCCGAATGACATCAGCTAAGATAATTTTGAGATTTTTATTACTTTTTAAAAATAAGATTGTTTTTTTTTTCTTTGTAAAATAATAATAAGAACGGTTTAAAAAATAGAGAGATATACATCTTCCGACTTTGGATGCACTGAAGGCAGTCTGAGATTATTACATTAACCTTTTACAATCGGGGTTCAGTTTTAATCCACCCGAATATGATATCGTACCACTTTTTAACACCAAGAGGGTAATAACTGCGGTGCGATCAGGGCTTTATCAAAACTCGAATTGAATTGATATCACAGCTCTTTCTTGATATATGGTCAGATAGTTAAAAACTGATAAATGTGAGAGATTTAATTTGAAGAATAAAAAAAAATCAATTTTGCCGTTAAAGGGTTAAACATATAGGGGAGTGGAGACGGAATTCGTCTGATTTTCGTCATGCAAATTATGTATGTAATAGTTTCATGGCACATGCAAGACATGAGGTATCATTAAAATTTGTCCTGGCTTCAATCAAGTATTATTAACATTAAATATTATTTGCTCCGTCAGCCTTATTTCATTTTCCAATGTTTTGCGGCATCATTTTGAATTAATTTGGCGGCGATTTTCTATATATTTTTTTTCTTTCTTTCATTGAATCTGAATTTGAATCCGTATAAGGTGACGACGGAAGTTTTCAATCTAATTTATCAAGCACTCTGCCGAGTCGAATTTTCCGATAAAATATGATCTCTGAGTTGATCTTCCATAACTTTGTTTTGAATTTACAACGGAGTGGGGTTGCTTGGTTTGATGTAATGTTAAGTGAAACTCGATTTCTGACCCGTATATCTCAGGTTCGAATCTGACTGAATGCAGTAAAAGGTTGAGTGCTTTAAAAGTGATACCAACTCACATATTCTCACCTTACTAAAGTGTAGTGTGAGCAACTGGTTGGTAACAGTGTCTTTGTTGGACCCTCACCCCCCCCCCTCTCCCCCCGGCGTTATAATAGCAACTTATATGCTTAGTGTTTAGTTTCATTTGGACCTGTTGTCAAGGGCTTTGAGTAAATTAAAATTTAACGGATATCAAGCCATATGAAAAAGCCCACTTCTTAAAATAACAATTTAAAACAAACAGTTTTTCAAACCCTTAAAACATACGAAGCCGGAGCTTATCCCGGCTTTGCAGCGTTAAGTGGAGAGTAACAACCTCTTTCACAGAAGTCTAGTATGAAAAAATATACGATTCTTTCATTTCTTTGTATTTATTAAACGAGTTATTTTAATCGTGCCAAATAACACTACGAGCTTGCGAGTATGTGTTATTGCACGATAAAAATATAACGAGTAAGATTCTTAGATATTTCATGACCATTCGCATAGTAGAAATACTTCGAATCGTCACAATTTGGTTTTCTCCATCTTCTTGAATGACAATTTGACCAACAACAAAAAAAAAAAGAAAAACGTTGGATTTGTATTCATCCGCACCAAAAGATTATTTTTAGTTACCAATCAGCTGTTTTTTTACACTTAATTTCACACCAATAAAATG
>NC_088360.1:8603911-8613911 GCF_034508935.2 Berghia stephanieae | reverse complement strand
GTTCAATTTATTGTGTCGTAATGCTAACCACACACACACACACACACACACACACACACACACACACACAGATTAATCATAATAATTTGAATGAAAAATCACCTTGTGTAATCGGACAGACGAGCGACCTACACTGCTATCATTAACCCGTTACAGGCGAAGTTACAAAAGATCTGTTCGTTTGAATCACATGAGCAGCAACAGCAATGGGGCTATGGTTGTTACTGCTCGATTTGTGAAATATTTAAGTCTCCAGTTGAATTAGGATAATATAACAACAGAGACGATGACGTTTTTTTTTACCCCAAAGAAAAATCAGACTAGACGTTATAGATTCAAATCATAACACTTTTATAGCAAAGTTCACCAAAGAAACAAAAGCCATTACATTGCGGTTTTAATCACCCGTGTAGACACAGGAAAGCCGTCGCAAACAGTTTTTTTTTCAACCCAACCCGTCTCAAAGTTGTAAAATTTAATTCCTGTCTGGAGTTAATGAGATCTGGTTATGAGAATACATTGGGGCGAAAGAATGTTGCAGTTGTTTCCATGGAAACGCAATGATAGTTTTGACAAGACGAAGCTAGGAGAATTAGGGATGGAGACGGTTTGGTTGCGTATATTCTCAAGATAGGGAGGGTAAAGAGACAAAGAAAGAAAGGTAAGCATAAGGATAGACAGCGACAGGTTTTAGACTTGAAAAAGCCAAAAACAAAAAAAAAAATAATAAAATGAACAGATAAATAAATATGTCAATAAAAGAGATAAATGAATAAATACGTACATATATAAATAAATTCACAAATTTACTAATAAAATAGGTGTGCGGCTATGTGGTCTGGTGATATGACACTCGCCTTCAGATCGGAAGGGTCCGGGTTCGAGCATAGTTGAATCTCTTTAAAAGGCTCTTTACCCGCATTGTCTCACCGTAATCAGTTGTAAAATGAGTACCTGGCCGTTAACAGCGTTGTCTCTGTTGGAAAAAAAATGTTATATCGCCTAACAGGCGTCATGTCTTGTTCACCATGTTACGTGTTGCTGTTGGCCATTGACCCCTCGTAAAGCGCTTTGAGCACGTTTGGTGTATATTGCTCTATATAAATTCTCAAGTTCAGTACAATAGATCAGATAATATCAATAAATAATCATATGAATAAATAAATAGATAAATAAATAGAAGCACCAACATTTGACAGTGGTCGGAATGAAAGATTTCGTAAATAATACTCTGAATCTAAAGCAGAAAATGTTATGGAAACTGATGGAGACAGTTTAATTATCTTTAAAAACGAGGAAGGAGAAAGAGAAAAAAAAGTATGATTCTTCTGTTGTGAAAGAAACCTGCAAAAAAGACAAATACAGAAGAGGCCACGTGGAAAGGACGGACGAATATTATTATTATTATTATTATTATTATTATTATTATTATTATTATTATTATTATTATTATTATTATTATTATTATTATTATTATTATTATTATTATTATTATTATTATTATTATTATTTTTTTTATTATTATTATTATTATTATTATTATTATTATTATTATTATTATTATTATTATTATTATTATTATTATTATTATTATTATTATTATTATTATCATCATCATCATCATTATCATCATCATCATCATCATCATCATCATCATCATCATCATCATCATCATCATTATCCTCATCATCATCATCATCATCATCATCATTATTATTATTATTATTATTATTATTATTATTATTATTATTATTATTATTATTATTATTATTATTACTATTATTATTATTATTATTACTATTATTATTATTATTATTATTATTATTATTATTATTATTATTATTATTATTATTATTATTATTATTATTATTATTATTATTATTATTATATTTATTGCTATTAATTTTACCAAATGATATCTTTCAAACTTTAAAGGATACACACATTTTTTTGGTATTAGTAATGTTAAGAAGCGGTTTGGGTCTTTTCAAAAACAATTTTAATTACCTATATAGGGCGATTTTAATAATTCTGCTTTGTCATTATAAGTTAAAAACAACATTTATGGTGAAAAATATACATTTTCTATGTTGTTACATGTTTTGCGACCTGATTTGGGGGTCGGGCATAAAAAATATAACACTCTTGTGGCAAAAATTCCGCAAAAACTAATGAAGGAATAACTTCCATATTCTTCTCTCTTATCAACTTTGTAGCATTTTGTGTCACCATAGAGAGATTTTACAGCTTTAGCGTATGCGATTTGTATTAAAACATTACAAAGTTACGAATCAAAATGTTATGACAATATTGATGTTAAATATTTATAATTTGGATTATAATTCAAAACACACATACCTTATCAAAAAAAATCTCTCTATGGTGACATAATAGATTATCTCTTTGATAACTGTGGCAATTTTTAGACAATTTCATCGAATAGATTCTGAGATATATTTGTCACAGTATCCCATACAACTAGAAAAACGACATAGATATTGAGAAAATAGAAAAATAGCTCTTCATTTTTCACACCTTTCTGACTACAGCTTACCTTTTCGATTGTGTTTGTCATGCCTTTATAGTCTATTTTGAGAAGATGGACTTCAATAATATTATTTCTAAGATAATGCCTAACTGGATAATAGAAACAGACTGACAAACTCGAAGTGACGCACACATTCACGGCAAGCGTCCATAGAGACTGCGCAGCCATATTTATTTATTTATTCCTAAGTTAATAATACATCTCAAAATTAATTTTTTGAAGGACTTTCCTAATAATTAGATCTAAACCGCCCCTTAATATGGTTGGCGGATGTTGTGAGTAATTTACCTAAACCCATAGCATCAATATAGATTTGCTTTTGAAGTCAAAAAGGCCAGTGTCTAGATTATGATCGCAATACAACTATAAAATGTATACTCGGTATCATAATATTATGTCAAACTGTAAGGCATTTTAAACGTAACTTAAGCACACAATAGTGGTTCCGATAGCTCAGCAAGTAGAACACTCGCTTTTAAAAAATGAGCTTTTATATAGCGCAATATCCACTAAATGTGCTCAAAGCGCTTTACAAGGTGTAACAGCAACATTTAACATGTAGGACGGGACATAACGCCTGTTAGGCGATATTACAACTTTTCGGACAAAGGCAACGCTGTTAACGGCCAGGTACTCATTTTACATCTGAGTACGGTGAGGGAATGTGAGTAAAGGGCCTTTCCCAAGGACTCAACTCTGCGCTGAGCGCGAGGCTCGAACCCAGGACCTTCCGATCCGAAAGCGAGTGTCATACCACTAGACCACATAGCCTTTACATGCAAAGGGACCGTGATCGACCTTGGGGACAGTCGATTGTGTAGCTGGGTCTGTTAGATCTGTCGGAAAATATTTTGCGATATTATATTATTAGCGTCTTAGCTATAGGAGATAAAGCATCTGTTTAACCCCCTCCTTACCAACTATAGAAAAATCGTCACATTCGTTACGATGCAACCAACATTTTTCTTATTCAAATTTCTTTTGTACATCATAAAACTTAAAGAAAATGAACAGTTGGTTGTAGAGCATGTTTTGCTAAAGTAATTATGTATCGCAAGAATTATACTGCTATTATGTCTGAGTGATATATAATTTATTTTGTGTTTGTTGGGTGTGAAGTTTTGGGGAAAATTTTGAAAATGGCTGGTAAGGAGAGGGTTAAAACGCAATAGAAATCAGGATAAACTTCGGCTCCATGGACCTATTGACGCTGAAGGGCTACGCTTTTATATTATTTATATCGACCCATACTATAAACTAAACGTGCTCAAAGCGCTTTACAAGTGATCCTTAACCCCCTCCTCACCAACCACAGGAAAATCGTCACATTCGTTAAGATCCGGTCAGCACTTTTATCATTCAGATTTCTTTTGTAAATCACACAATTTAAAGAAAAATGTTTTTATTTATCTATAAAAACGTGACACTGTGGTGTAAAGTTCATTTTGCCGATCAATATTATGCATATAATGTATTTGTTGCTTTTCTGTTTGAGTAAGAAAAAAATATTTTTTGTGTTGGGTGGGTGTGAAATTTTGGGGAAAATTCTGAAAATGGCTGGTAAGGAAGGGTTAACTAACAGCAACCTTTAGTATGTAGGACGAACCATATTGTTTTAACAGAGACAATGCTATTTACGGACTGCCTGTCCCGGGACCTATCGGTTTAAAGGCTAGTGCCATACCACAAGACCACAATGTCACGCATACTGCCATAATCAACTTAGTTGTGAAAGAGTAGTTGAAAGAAAGAATTAAATATAAATGGCGAGAGTGTTATCAAATCTTTCTTTGAGAAAAAAAAAACAACTAAACAAACGTATGTATGTAATATTTGTTAAATGTACAATATCCCAATATTATGAATACTTCGTCATTACATACGAAAATTTAATGAGCTAGACATAAGAATGTATTTATTAACATGATTCCATTAATAATTATAGTCATCATCACCATCCTCATCATCATCATCATCATCATCATCATCATCATCATCAACATCATCATCATCATCATCATCATCATCATCATCAACATCATCATCATCATCATCATTATCATCATCATCATCATCACAAATAATTTTAAAATAATCTCAATTTAAATTTACAATAATCATTACTATGATAATCAAATGGGGAAAATAAGCCAACTTGATAGGCTATAAATATAAAGTAACATCGCTAAATTCTTTCCGCTTACCCTCTGTTATGGAAATTGAGATTTTTTGTTTATAACCCTTCAGAAATTCCCAATAATTGACGACATCAGATCGGAAACCCGTTTTTGTTTTCAACACTCCTGTGACGTCATGAAGTTAATCTCTCGGTAGTGTAACGGTAGTACGTCTGACCGATAATCAAAATAAATTACAATGTCAAATCATGTTTAGCAGACGACAACAACGATGGATAAATAAAAACCAAATTCTGTTTGAAAAACTTTTCTCCCAGTTTGGACAGATAAAATAATTGAATTCAACCATAATCTAAACCATATTTTTTTGGTGTGTGTGTTCACAAACGTATTCTTCCGATTGGAATGATAAAATAAAATAACTTATCCATATTGACTTGTTCCTTTAATGATTAAAATCCGTGAAGAAATGTTTTGCAAATCTGAAATTATGCAGCTTAAGCTAAACGAATAAAATAAACATGCTACTTTTGCAGGTAAAAGCCAATCTGACACTTCATCTGTAAAAGGCATTCTGTCTCTCAATAGAAAATGGCCAGATAGTCCAAGGCCAAGGTCAAATTAAGGCACGAGAATGACCGTCTAGTCGCCAAATATACATAAGGACTAATGATTATGGTCTAGAAGACTTTAATCGTTTTTTTTTTAATTTGCCGGTAATTCATGTACTCCATAATAATTGGCTTTACGGAACAATGTTGACAGCCAACCCTATTTTTAAAAGGAATAGATAGAGTATTATTCGTTGATGAGTATCAAGAGAGGTTTTGAATTACGTCATCATTTTTGTTGTTGTGGATTTGCTAGAACTGCGTAGAAAAAAATCATAATCGCAATGACGTCAAAAAGGACTGAGTATTACGAGCTAGCAGATTTTCTTCGTATTAATTTGAGTAAACCTGTTATAGAATTAGCCTGAAACATAATAAGGTTTGCCAGTTACTAGTCTATCAGTCTGTAAGAAATAGTTTGATAATTTTTAGATTTCCCAGTAATTCTGTGCTCGATGGTATATATAATACAATGGTTATTAGGAACAATTTGATCCTCAACAGAATATTTTTTTATAAAAGATTCTTCTTTCTTGCTTTGTCTGGCACTGTTTCTTGCACATATTTTCAGATATTTATCTTACGCCAGTGCCTGCTCTTTAATTTGTCACTTTGAGATATTTTTTTTAAAAATGCAATGTTAGAAATAGAATTCCTTCTACACCCTGACGAGTTGAAATCAACCCAAAATTTCATTCATTTTTTTCTACGGCTATCTGTTCAATAGGCTACAATAGACGTCACTTCCCTCATAATGACGCATCGTAACTTAGCAACTGGTTCTAAACTATGGGGAAAATGGCGGACGCCCTTATGAAATACTTCTCCGACGAGCATAAAAGTGTATCCAGAGGAGAAAAACATTATAAATCTAATCATGTTTTGACTTTTATACATTCTGATCACATGACATTTGAAAAAGTTCTAGCCGGCATGAATAATAAAAAGTACCGATTTTCTTTGTTTAGAACCAAGCTGCTCGTTGCTGGGCGGACGTGACATCAGACAATTGAAGTTTTACAATATACAAATTTGGATGTGTAAGTTATTCCATCCATTTTCAGAACACTAAATGAGTTTCAGAAAGCAGCATTTATTGTCCCACTAACAAATTATGTTATAGGAACAAAATTTCCGTTCCAAACAATGGAAGTAGCGAGTTAAGCTATTTAACTAAATTTTTACATTACTGCTTCCAAACAGGAACTCATTCAAGCATGAGTCAAATGAGATAATTGTTTACATTGAGTTCCCTATAGCGCATAGGCGTGGTTAGAGATTTTTGTATGCATTGCAACCGATCAGGTTCAATGACCACGCTAAAAGTCGCTTGACTTTTGTTACACATTTCTTTGGCTATTGATGCGACAAGTGTTAGGCAAAGACAGAAAGATTTTATATTATTAGTAGATTATTTTCCTAGGTTTCTATATGCTCAATGTGTTCGACTCAGCTTGTATTGGGTACAAGAGAGAGAGAGAGAGAGAGAGAGAGAGAGAGAGAGAGAGAGAGAGAGAGAGAGAGAGAGAGAGAGACCTAGGACAATTAAACGCCTTGCAAACGATCTATACAGTATGAAAACCAAGTTTGGTTCCAAATGGCCGGCTTGAGTCATAAATGCAGTATTGTAAAACTCATTTGGCACGGTGATTCAGAGAATGATCAGTATAAATGTTCAATTCTGTTAGGCTTTGTTAAGGTGAAGAAACTTGTGAATTGCGTGCATTTGTCAATATAGAATTTTTGCACAAGATACACTGTATCATGAAACTCACCCAAGTCAGGCACGTGAGGTCCCGTGAGCATGAAGTGATATAAACATACTATATAAATGAAAATCAAATTGCGTGTCAAAACAGCATTGCATCACAAGCCTCGATGTCTGAAGTAAGTATGGCGAAATACTAAATTTATTGTTAGTACGTTATTTGTAAGATTCTCAAAAGAAAACTGAACGTCTTTGAATGGTAAATAAAGTTAAACGGATAAGCAAAAACAGAAATTAATAATAAATAATAATAATAATAATAATAATAATAATAATAATAATAATAATAATAATAATAATAATAATAATAATAATAATAATAATAATAATAATAATAATAATAATACAATAAGACAAATTAGAATCCCCCCCCCACCCCATCCCCGTAACAACAAAACAAAAGCAAACAAAGACATTTAAGCCCCCCCCCCCCACCCCCCATTAAAAAAAAAACCCCAAAAACCCAACAAAATATAAAAAACAAACAAACAAACAAAAACAAATATAACCAAAACAAACGATTCAGTAAGTTCAGTTTGATATGATTTTTAAAGTATCAATAGAAATAATATAGAATTAATATTTGTATACAAGTAATGATTAATAATAATATAAATAATAATATATAAAATAGTAATGATAATAATAATAATAATAATAATAATAATAATAATAATAATAATAATAATAATAATTATAATTAATTAATAATAATAATAATAATAATAATAATAATTAATAATAATAAAATGAAAAGAAAAGAATAAGGAAGAAGAAGAAGAAGAAGAAGAAGAAGAAGAAGAAGAAGAAGAAGAAGAAGAAGAAGGCGTCAAAGTGCTTTAAGGTTACTAACATTGGGACTTCATTCAAACTACATTTTTTTTAATAATTGAACGAGCTACAGAGGATTTGAAAGTACACAAAAGATAAAATAAAATTGAATTAAAATAAAAAGAACAAGAACGACATTTTATTTTGAAAAATCAAATATAACAATATTTCTAGTGAAAGATTCCTCGGCCAAAGTCAAAGATAGAGAAAAAAAAAAAAGAAAAAGAATATTTGTGATGGTTTTGTCGTTGTTGGAACAAGAGGGAAAACCTTAAAAGGAGTTGAGGCTGAAAAGCACCGAGGGACGGCAAAAGGAAGGGAGAGAGGAAAAGGTCCCAATCCCCTGCTTCCGCTTGTCTCCAAAATGTGGATCGCGGGCCCTGAAAGGGGAAACAATTTGAAGACCGGAGTCGGGACGTTATAGGAGTAGCTGCTAGTGCCAGAATACCACAGAGCTTTTACGTTATTATTATCGGATAGGATGGTGGGAAGGAAGGAAGGAAGGAAGGAGAAGAGAAGAATCGGGGGAAGTGGAAAGGAGAGAGAAATGATGGGTTTTTGTTAGGTTGAAGAAACTTGTTGGAAAGGGGGGAGATAGTTCAATGGGGATTTTTTTTGTTATTATTATTTAGAGAAGTATACGGTAATAGCAAAATAGTGGCATTATAGCGAATATATGATGAGGAATTGAGGAAGATGAGGAGGAGGAAGAAGAGAAGAAAGGAAGGAAGTTGTGATGAGTAAGGCACCGGTTGAAGGGTGAGGGGTTGCAGTATTAGTAAAGATACATTGTCTTCTGAAATGTCAATGACATGATCTTATTGATAAGCGTATCTATGTGTATAAACTATGACATTTATGTATTAATTGTCAATGCGTTAAATTGGAATTTAAGATAATGGAAAGCTGTGCATGAAATATTACCCGATTTTTGGGAATTTTTTTTTTTTTTGATGTAACTTTCTTTCTTTCTGCTTTGTCGGGCACTGCTTCATACACACATTTTCAGATCTTTATCTTACACCAGGCCAGTCCCCTATTTTGTTACTCTGATAAAGAAGAACTGCATTGTCTCTTCAGAAGGAATTTGATACCTATCTTATAGGAAACAAAGACTTTGAATAACAATTTTGTTTACAAAACTTGGATTTAATCATATTAATTATGGTGACTTCAAATGTTTAAAATTCTAATAAGTATGGTTGCACCTATTGATAAAAATGAAAGCAAACATTCACAAGCACACATACTCACTCTCTCTCTCTCTCTCTCTCTCTCTCACACACACACACACACACACACACACACACAAACACACACACTTGTCGAGGGAGGGAGAATGACGAATATTATTCTAAAACTTTCAGTGCTAAACGAGCACAACTAAGACAGCTATATGATATGGAAATTTGGTTTCTTGAGGTCTGATAGGTCTAATAAATAAAGCACTATGATGCTCACAGCGTATGATCTGAAAATCACGCAAATCTTAAAATGTTTTAAATGTGCTTTGGCCGAGGGTAATCCAGCGTCTTGTCTATAGAGTCGTAAGCAATTTCAACAAACAGCAGTTTGGCGTGACAGAAACAATGAGAACCCATGAGGATCCAGAGGTTACAGAATGTCTCCAGCTTACCACTTCATCTGGCACTGCACGATACATAACGCTACGTTACATATTTCTATTGAGTAAAAAAAAGCATGTCAAGAGTAATAGTCTGTTACGACAGATCAAAATCAGCGTCCTAAAAGCCAGGATCAGTAAATGAGTATCTCAAGTGTGAAAGGAATTAGCAAGCAGCCATCCATTCATGGCCATCCTAACATGTCTTCATACACGATACCATTCTCTGACAAAACATTTTATCTCATTTTCTGGTCAGAAAAGTTTTACTTTAATATCGCTCGATAAAGATGACTCACAATTTTCCAAAGAGATTTCCTGAGATTTATTTGGAGTTTTGAGATTTTTTAACATGATAGGGGTCAACTCGACGTCTTACTTATTTGCAGGTCTGATAACCTAAAATTGTACGGGCTTATTGTTGTTATGGAAATACTCTCAAACCAACATAACATGTTTTCCATTACAACAACGTCCATA